>NC_073692.1:91578847-91613011 GCF_029784155.1 Uranotaenia lowii
TCTTCAATAAATGTTTTCATTTGGCTTATTTTCCCAATAAATGGAAAAATGCCAAAGTAACTCCAATTTTGAAACCTGGAAAAAGTGCTTCAGAGCCTTCAAGTTATCGACCAATTAGTTTGCTTCCTTCTTTAAGTAAACTATTTGAGAGAGTTATTTTTAATAGAATGATGATTCACATTAATCAGAATTCTATTTTCCCTGATGAACAATTTGGTTTTCGTCATGGACATTCTACTACACATCAACTTTTGAGTGTAACTAATATGATTAACGCTAGCAAATCTGAAGGTCATTCAACTGGTGTTGCTCTTCTTGATATTGAAAAAGCTTTTGACAGTGTTTGGCACAAAGGTTTAGTAGCTAAATTAGCTCGATTTGATTTTCCTGTATATCTTACCAAAATTATTCAAAATTATTTGACTAGCCGAACCTTACAAGTCAACTACCAAAATTCATACTCTGAAAGGACACCCATTAGAGCTGGTGTCCCTCAGGGTAGTATACTTGGGCCAATTTTATACAATACTAGCTGATTTTACCCGGCCTTGCTCGGGTTCACATAAAATATAATTCGAAATGAGTCGTTTGACTTTTTTTAAATTTTGAAAGCTTTTTGTTCATCATCACAACAAATTGAACCATGTTTGGCCATGTGAGCATTGTAAGTTTTGTTAGTTTTCTTAAAGTTTGAATTGGGATTATAAGCGAAGTTTATCGTTTTCATATTATTGAATAACTAATAGTTTTTAGGTTTGCTAATAGAAATTGGAACTAATTTCTCTAGAATGCTTATCCATTCTACCACGAAAAACATTTCAATGTAAGGTTGCCAGGTTGCCCGGATATATCCGGATTTGCTAGAACATTTGAATCAAAATTTGATTTAAGTCTGGTCCGGCTCGGTTTCCCAGATTTTGTTGCAAAAAGCCCGGATTTTTCCCGGATTTAATCACATCATTTTTAAAATGTAACATAAACTGAGATTTAATTATTATAATTTTTCATTTTTACGTTCAAAAAAAAGTTATAAATGGCAAGTTTTAGAAATAATCATGACTCGTGTTTGGAAGCTTGATATACAATTTCAAATCTGCTGATATGGTTTGTTGAAAAAAAATATTGCAAGTATATTTTTCGTTATTTTTACTGAATAATTCCGCGGTTTTGACCAAGTTTGCCGGGATATTGCCAGGATATCGGTTTGAACATTTTGAAATGCTGGATTTGGCCAGGTTTTTCGGTAAAATTAAGGGGATTTGTCCGGTCCCGATACGGCAATTCTGGAAACCTTATTTTACACCCACCATTTTACTTTAAGCTTGAATTAAATTACCATTTGTTTATCGAATAATATCATTTTTTTATCTTTTCCTTGGGTTATCTAGTGAAAATCCCATGGATTAAGCTTGTAAAAAATTTTTAACGATCTCTTTTCAAGATCTCCCCGTAGAATGGAATTCCCATTTAAGTTTTATTTTGTGCTTAAAAATTTCTAAATAGATTTCCGCTGAAACCTTTTAAAAGACTTCCTCTTGCATGTTTTCAATGTGCTTTTTAAGTTCTCTTATAATTGGATGGTAGAATTGAACACATCGATGATCAATAAAAACTTAAAATTTAAAAATTTACAAATGAAATTGAATTGCAAAAACTAAAAACTTCAGATTCAATTACTTAAAGTCCCGTACGTTGGATTTGTTTCAATTTTTTGGATAAAATGAACGTTTAATTGTCTAATTCCTATTTTAAATTAAATTCCTACACGGCAATCAAAGTGTTGTGATCGCAGTCTTGACCTTACAACCCTCAGTTTTATTAATTGTTTACCTATGAGGAGTTCCGAAAATATGAAAATGGATGATTCCTAAAAGCTGTAACATTAGTTTTCAGTCCAAATAGTTATTCAACTGAAGAAGTCAATTCATAATGAACATGAATTAATGTATCCATACTTTACACACTGCATATTCTAGAAGATTTTCAACCACTGTTCTTCTCAATATATTTCTTACAGGCGAGTGGTTTTTTTTAATCCTAAATAAAGGCTCATTATTGCAATCAAATGCCTCTCACCGGTACCACGTGCTTAGAACAGTAGAAGGAAAAAACACCCGCCAAAATTTCTCCTTTAAAATTTTTCTGCTCAGCAAGCTTTGATTTGCTTTCCAGTACACGTGAACTTTGGATGGTCGTTTCTAATGCCTGGCCCATGGTGATGGTGAAAACAATTCCGCAAAAGGAAACGAAAATCGGTTGACAAATGGGTGCCATGACTTTTGGTTCGTGGGAATAAAAACGTAAGTTTTATGGGAGGGTCCCTTTTCTTAGGTGGGAGGGACTCAAAACTATTACCTCGACCTTTCTCATGTCCGTTTACATCACTGTACCAAATTTCAAGCTGATCGGTTAAGAGGGGTGGATTTCTATAAGGTGCATATATATATACAAACATATATAGCCCAACTCATCTTTATATATTAGATTTTTACTTCTGATCTTCCTGATGTACCAGAAGGAAAGGGTAGAAGATTGTTTGCTGATGATACTTTGCTTTCAGCCAAAGGTCGAAATTTGCGGGTGGTACGCAGTAGATTGCAACAAAATTTAAATTCTTTTTTGAATTACTTGAAAATGTGGAAAATTTCTCCTAACGCTTCCAAAACTCAACTTATTTTATTTCCCCATAAGCCAAGAGCAAATTTTTTAAAACCTAATGAAAATCATTCCATAACTTTTAATGGGGTTTCATTAGAATGGTCTGATCACGTGAAGTACTTGGGACTTACACTTGATCGGAATCTTACTTTTAAAAATCACATTGAAGATATTCAATCTAAATGTAATAAATACACTAAATCTCTTTATTCTCTCATCAACAGGAAATCGAAGTTGTGTCTGCGAAATAAGATTCTTATCTACAAACAGGTGTTCCGTCCAGCGATAATGTATGCAGTTCCGATTTGGTCTAGCTGCTGCGCGACGAGGAAGAAAGCCATCCAGAGGATTCAGAACAAGGTTCTGAAAATGATTTTGCGGCTTCCACCTTGGCACAGCACCGAAGATCTTCATCGGATTGCGGGCATGGAGTCTATCGAAGAGATGGCCAACAAAATCATCTCCAACTTCAGAGGCAAATCGATGCAGTCTTCCATCGCAGAGATTCGTTCTCTTTACAATTAAGTTAGTTTTTAGGATATAGTTTAGGCTTAAGTTTATATATAAATATTTTTTTTTTCTATACAGGATATTCTCCTATAAATCAAATAATTTATTGCTATAGCAAATTTAAATCAAATAAACAATGTTTAATATTTACTAAATTAAAGAATTGAACTGATCATGATTGATCTGAACACTTAATATACTGTAATAATATAACTTGAATGTAATGATTAAAAAGCTAATAAAGACTTATTTAAAAAAAAAAAAGTATCAACCAATATTTGGTCTTTTTTTTAATATTTCAGTTGCAATTATTTGTTTTTTTAGTCGGAGGATCATTCGTTTGCAACAATATTGAAATTTCGCTGGATAAATAACGATAACACTTTCATCGAGAAACATATACATTGTTTTCACGTTGAAAATTTCGAAAGCACACAAAGGAACCCATAACCCTAGCGTTGCATGATGTTGCAAATTTGCAACAATTTTTAAAAAGACATAGACATAGAGAAAAACAAAAAAACATCCTCAAATTGTATTCATTATGTGAATAACTTTACTCAGAATATGAAAAAAAAATTCAAGTCAAAATTTTTTCTCAATGTGAGTTAGACAAGGCAAAAATCCCCGATTTTGTCTGCTCTCGATTTTGTCACCTTTTTTGTCTGATTTTGTCACTATATTTGATTAAATGTGAAAATGCTCAAATTTCAACCTTCTCCGTTTTGGATGATTGTGTATTAATTTCGCGTCATTTGACAACATTATAATATACAACATGATAACATCGATAGCGATAATGAAGATGATTCACACAAACAAAAAATGTCCGATTTTATACAAGTGTTTTTATTCACAATTGAACAATAATGAAGTTGGTTAATACTATAAAAAAAATTAAAAAATATTATTCCATTCGAAAATTTGTATTTTTTTTCGAACGAAAAAGTATAAAAATGAATTTCTTTAAAAACTGAAAAATCATCAAACAATATTTGAAAAATGAAAAATCGGTTGGAATTTTAAAATTAAAATCGACCATTTTTGATCTTATATTCCTTTGGCTCTGAGGGCTTCAATTGAGCTTTCTTCAAAACTTTTTCTATAATACACCTCAAGAGGATGACGTCATTTTTCTAGAGGTCTAAATCATCAGCCCAATGAAATATGTTGTCCAACATCCGTACAGCTTCATTCGAAATAAGCAGAATTCACTCAGTTGTCAGTTTTGATTTTTTTTATTGGAAATTATTTGGAACAACACATTTTTAATCTTATTTTAGTACCTTGTTTTTAAAATCAACTAATAGCACTAAAAAACACCCTACACTCTGTTTTAAATGACACAGTAATAATGTTTTCTCATTTATATCAACACAATTATTGAAAAAGACTGCTTTTCAAAAATTACCCGATTTTGTCAGTGTCCCCAATTTGTCACCCTAAAATGCATCATGAAGGTGACAAAATCGGGGATTCACTGTACTTAGGCTTTTTCAACATTCCATATTTTTCAGATGCAACAAGGTATATTATACTTATTTTGACTGAAAGTAATTTTTTAATTGAACGTGCTCTTCATGTTAGAAATATTACTGCCATTTAAAATGATGTGATAATGATATTTTTGTATGATGATGATAAATGATATTGATTTGATAAATGATAAATGGTATTTTTTTTATGCGAAATTAATAACATCTTTTACTAATTATTGCAAATTTGTTACTTTAAACGAAGCGTTAAGTATGGTTTTGTTTGATTGTAATCAAAATTTTTGGAATGAGACATGTCAAATATTAGTCTGATAAGGAATTCTTTTTCAGATTACAGTGCCAAACTCTGAGCTTTGGGTTTTTTTTAAAAGCACAGAGTGCCTAAATGATGATTCATTTCGTTTTTTATATTCGCCAACACATTTTTGATTTCATTTAATTGTTCTCTTGTTAGTCTCAAGTTAAAAATATTGAATTAAGAAATCGTTTTTTATTTTATCAAAAAATTACCTCAATTTCAAAGAATGATTGATAAAATTTCAATCTAAAATAGAGATTCTGAGTTTTGCAGAGGAATTAATATCATGTTTGAGGCCCCTAAGAGCCAAAGGGGTTTAAGTGCAAAAGTTATCGAACTATTTTTCTTTTTGAAAACTGTATTAAAAATTTTTAATTTTTTTTTCAATTTCATTTATAAAATTTTACTTTCGAAAGAAAAATACAGGTTTTCGAAAAAATTATGGGACATGGCCAAACAAAACATCTTTAAAGCGTGTTTCCGCGAAATTATCTTTATTTTTTTTTTTTTTTTTTTTTTTCAGAATACTCACAACAATTCATAGTGCGAATTTACAATTCAGATTTATAATCTGCAGAAAACAAATTAAATTTTAATTCAGAAATGTATTTTTGTGGTTCATAGTATACATTTCAAAAAAATAATTCTGACTTTGAAATTTTCAACTGAAAGTTTAATGTGTAATTCGAATAGATTTGGTGCCTTAATATTTTATTAGCGGTTTTCTCTATGAAACTTTTCTTTGAGTTTTTTTGTTTTGATTAAAGTCGTTTTAACATCTTTTTGTCATTCGCGACTTATATCAACTCAACTTGCAGTTGGCGTCATTGACAGTCATTAGACAGTCATTGTATAACTTATCCGGTACTACTGGGATTGATGTTGACTCTTGGGCTCGAACTCATTTTTCTTTGAGATCTTTTCACGCTGCATTAACAATTCGAAATTCTGATCCGTGATCCTCATTTGAATTAACCCCAAGCCCTTCTCACTACGAAACAAAGTAGGCTAAATCGACACTGAAGTCACCACACGATTCTTTTTCAAATTTTGTTATAATCATTCCATATGGAAAATTAAGTTGAGAAAACACACGATAACATTCTTGACACAATTTTATTGTTTTAAAAAAAGTCTGGAAAAAGCCAGAGCTATTTTACCAAATAGATCATGTTGTAATTTGAGGATAGTGGGCTCTGATTTTATTTATTTGTGATGTTTTTGATTCTTGAATCACCTTGATTGAGAATTTTAAAAATTATTTTCAAAATAGAACGTCTCTTGAGTTGAGTTGATGTTGATAGGTTGAGTGTAGATTAAGAAAATTTCAAAATCCAAGTAGAATTCTACAAGAGAAAATCCATCGCACAAAATCGCCCAAAGCGTCAAATGCACAGTCACACTCCATTGCATGATTTAAAAATGGGATGTTAAGCCGGATCCTTGAAACCTTATTATTGGTCTGATTTTGAGTGGGTCCCGTTACTTACACCAGCAATCGGCAAATCTGGCTTCGGGTGAGAGAAAATCCACCACGGCCGCCATCAGCCGACAACACAGAAGAACAGGCCAAAGGAGGGCACATAAAATGAAAAATGATATTAACAATTTATACCCGGAGCACTTAAACTATCATAGCAGGGCACAAAACTAGACAACGACGACGACGCGACGGGAGAATGGAATAAAAAATGGGAACCAAATAAAAGAAGCAGCCTAGCATAGACTCCATGAAAGAACGACAAGGACTCAACGGACTCGAACGGCCGACGGATGATGGCGGAATTTCCTCCAGAAGCGTGTCGTGAAGAAAGTCACAGGCCGTCGACACCAGGCTGTTGGCAAATGGTAGAATTTTAAGTCTGCCATTTTATACTTTTCCGGCTTCGAACTCTGCTAAAGTTGCTTTTCAAGAAATGTCAAAACAAGTGTTGGGCAATTTATTTTACTAGCGTATCTGCACTTGAGAAGCTCGCCTGATGGTTCTGCCTGGCAAGCAGTGAAATGGGAAATAAATAGAAAAAAAGTCCTTAAAACGTAACTGGACTGAAGTTTGAAGTGATGGATTCACCATTTCTGGATCTTTTTTATCATGGTCTTTTTGAGAGGCGTTGGATGAGTGACATTAATCTATTCGAGACGAATTTATTATGTTATTTATGTTATTTGTGGTCATGCTTTATTTTCCATACTTTGATTGGTATTACGTTCAAACTGAATTCAAAAATATTACATGGCAAAAAAGGAAATTTGTATAAAATTTTACCTAAGCGAGAATCTCCATCCTGATTTGACCTGATTTAACGTTTTACTCAAAGTTTAACTGAAATCGAGGGATAAAAAAGAAATGCAAATTATACTGCACACCTATTTATCGCTTGGTCCTTGGCAACCGTTCTCCAATTTCTGGGGCATCCCACATTCGCCAGATCACGCTCCACTTGGTCTTACTATTTCACTCGTTGCTCCCCTGCTCGTGTTGCGTCGAACACCTGTTAGGCAGGACAGTCAACATGCCTTCTCGAATCATGTCCCGCACAGCGTATCCGGCCAGCCTTCACTACTTTTTGGATATTGGGTTCGCCGTAGAGCCACGCAAGCTCGTGGTTCATCCTTCGCCTCCACACTCGATTCTCCTACAATTCGCCAAAGATGGTTCTTTACACTTGTCGCTTGACTGACCCGATTGTGCGCAGGCACTATCGAGCACGTCTCGTGTCCGTACAGGTTACACTTCGTGCGAGGGCTTAGACTACTTGGCCCAGGCGCGGTCCTATGGGGGGGGGGGGGGGGTGGTGATCGTCGTGATCACCCCCCCAAGTGGCAAAAAATCGTTACAAAATACCCGCAAATGCTTGAATTTCTATAAAAACTTGTAACTTTTTTTAGTTGATGTGCTTTTAAATTTTCAAAATTTTCCACTCCGTGGGGGTATTTATTCAACAAAAAGTTTGTTTATCACTTAAAAGGCTAAATTTTGAATTAAATCGGTCTACCAAACTCAAGCAGCTTTAATTTGCAATTCATTGGACTGAAGTATACCAAATAACTTTTGTTACTTAAATAGAGTGTTGATATTGAATGTGCTGTCAACTTTTTTTTTTATTGTCACTAATTTCCCTCATATGCCTGAATTAACACGAGCAAATCATTATAAATTTTGTATTTGTTTTCAATTCAGAGCTTCTAGTTTTGTTTTGAATTTTAATGAAATGACAAATTTGAAAAAGTCATATAGGAGGGTGAATATGGTTAAAAGACTGAAATATTTGAAATATTTGTTCTGCTGTCGTCATACATTTATTGCATTCAATATGCAGTTTATTTTTTATTTGCTCAGATTTAGCAGATAACAATAAAAAAAATCGTACTTTTAAGGTACGGAATCATGCGACTTTCAATTTTTGTTTAATTTTTAGAAATTTCTACCATGTGCTACCATGTTTCAAGTGTTAAATTGCCTTTAAAGTAAAAAATTTAAATTTTAGTCAAGTTCTCCACCGCAAGCACAATTTTCGAGTAGGCGCTTAAGAAACGTATGACTTCAATTATAAGTTTCTAATCTTTCTTTTGGTCTTCACCAATATTTCACTAAACAAATTCAATCGTAATAAATAACAAGTGTTGATGCCGCATGAAATTTATTTTTGATAAAATGTTGAGCAGCGAAAAGTTCCCCCCCCCCCCCCCCTATTAGATATTTTTTGTATTTCAAAATATTTTTTAAATCGAAGTAAAATTATCCATTCAGAATCAGGACAATTCATTCTAATAATATTTAACTTTAAGTATAAAAAGATTATACTATCTGAAATTGATTTATAAATTTGAATTTAAATCTCTGTTTTTTGTTTGTTCACAGCAGATTTATTGAGAGTTTTTAAACTTTATAAAGTCATATCAGATGTCTATTCCTAACCTCATTTTAAAATCTAAAGCTGTGCTATTTTGACTTCCGTTTACAAGGAATTTATGACTTTGGCAAATAAGAATTCAGATTATGAATCACAGCAAAGATTCTCTTTCACGAGTTTTTTCACCCTCAATTTTTCATCATTCTTATATGAATTATAAACTTAAAATTAATAACCTATATTATGAGATTAAAAAAAAATATTTAAATTTAAGATTCGATTTTATTTAATTCAGTTTGAAATATATCATTCTAACATTCGTATCATGAATGACCATAAAAAAAATGCAAATACTGCCGGACAGAAATCGAACGTAAAATATTCATAAGAGTTCTTCTCAAAATTTCTAAATTCCATTAGCTTGAATTTAGAAATCTTGAAACACAAGACATTCCAGCAACAATAAATCGAAAAAAGAGATTACGTGTTACAACTTTTGCTTTCCCTATGGGTTTTTTGAGCCAAAAAAAAAAAACAAAAAAGTATTTATAAAAGCTGTTTAAATATGTATAAGTAGCTCGAAACGTCTGGACAGCTGGTGAAAATTGTTTTTTTTATATTAAAACTCGCCGAAAAAAGTCGATAAAATCCAAGAGCAAACATTCGCGGCGATAAATCCAATCCAACATATGAAGAAATTGGTGTTCGTAATAGAGATTCAAATCCATCTCCAGAACCCAAAATTTACATTCACAGCTATAACACAAGGAAACAAAATTCACATTTTCCAAAGTGCAAAGAATTTGAAAACTGATTTCGACTTGTTTAGGAGCACTTAATGCAAATTTTTTTCCGGTATAAATTTTGAAAATCCAAGGTAAAAATTCATTGAAAAAATTTGTGCACTTTTCAGCAAAATTATCAATTAATGATTAATTTCCATGAAGACTGTGAGTAATTTACCATGACTTCTGCGAGAAAAAATTATAGAAGTAAGTATTTTTCCTCATTTTGTAAAATACGGGAATTTTGAAAACATTTTGAACCAAAATCAACCTTGGATATTTTAATGATAATGCTCAAGTGAAAATACTTTTCAGCGTTCAACATAGTTGTGAAAATGATCAAAATTTTCAATATCAAATGATTAACAAAAAAAACCCTTTTTTGTGAAGTTAGCAAAAGCTAGCAAAAGTTAGCAAAAGCAAAGGAAAAATGTTAAATGTATTTTTGTATATTTTATCTAAACAAAATGTAATTTTTTTCCGGAAATTGGCCACTTTGTGGAATTCTTCCCTCTAATCTGTATCGTTGAATGAATAAAGGATAGTGAAAAGATTGAACTTTTTTTTTGTTGTTTATGTAGGTTAGTTACTTTACTTTAATATCATTGATCGATTTCACTCTAAACTGTTAAGTTTTAAAATAACTAAACGCTAGAAAATAAGAAGTGGTAGAAAAATTTGAGTTTGAGACGCAAAAATTTTCCAAAATCAGTTTGCCTCTGTTTAAATTTTTCCCTTGTGAATTAGATCCATCCCCTTGTCATTCCACTATTTTTTCGGCAACAAGGCAATCTATCATGCTAAACACTCGGAAGAACTCTCAGTGATTTTTAACTAATAGATACTACTGGATTTCAAGATCTACACCGATTGTGTCGCCGATACTGCTTTCAGCTCATTTACACAATAATATTGAAATTTTAAGTTAAATATTAGCTTAAGATTTGATATTCTGAATCTGAAAGCTTGAAGTATTAACTTTCGGAATTAACCCTTCATTTCATAATTTTTTTATTATAATTTCAAATAATTTAAAAAATTTGGAATTATGTTCAGGTACCTACATGAATAATAAAATAGAATTAATCACTTTTTTTTATAATTATTTGTTGCATTTGTGACTATTTCATTCGTTTAAGTACAATTAAAATTGAATTTTTTTATGATAACTTTAAATTCAAGAGCAAATCTAACAAAATTTGATTCCAGTAGCCTCATACTTCAGAAACTGATTTTGATATTCGTATTTTCCATATAATTTATATTTACATAAGTGGTGATTTTATATATTAAGAAATTGAAAAAAAAACAAACAACAATTTTCAACGAGAATTGTGTTTCCAAATTTGAAAATAATAATACTAAATTTCCAAATCACGATTCAGTGAAATTCTCCAATGAAGAATTTAATTCCCGTAAGTTATGTTCAAAAATTAGTGTGTCGACCTTATCGATGAAATTTAAATACTATCGAAGAAATATAAAATATCAGCCACGTGTGTATTATTTTCTTTGGAGAAATTGCATTCATAACGAGAAACTTTTTAAAGAGATTTGAAAGTGACAATTTCAAAATACCAGATATACCAACCAATTTAAAAAAAATTATCAATTATCAGTTTTTCCGCAGTGGATTTATAGATTCGGTGGTTGTTTTATAAAAGGATGGTTAAGGTTTGATAGAAGTATATGGAAACTAGTATGTAGAGAAACTTTGATAAAGAAAGTTCTCATTATTCATCTCTTCTTTTTTTTTTCATATTTTTAGCAATACATGTTGTTCACTGAAATTCATGAAGGAAGGAGGAGCTGTGTGCAGCTTATAGTGTAGACTCATTTACAACTGACCATACCACCCCCCCTCCCCCTCCCCCCACATTCCCTCCATCTCCTTTCGCTCACTCAAATGATCGTTTTTTCACCAGATATTAACGATCCTATGTATTGACTGATTTTTAAAAATTTGGAAAATCACCTCCCCCCCCCCCAAGAGCCAGCTCTAGGACCGCCCCTGACTTGACCACAGTTGCATGTGGAGTCCATAGTAGACACGACTTTTGCTGATCATTCGCCGCCGGATCTCACGGCTTGTGTTATTGTCCGCGGTCACCAGTGAGCCGAGAGAAACAAAGTCTTCGACTAACTTCAACTCGTCGCCGTCAATTGTGACCGTGTTATTTATTACTGGACAAGCGGGCTCGGTTGATCTCGGATCTGCAGGCCAGCTTTCCCATTGTGTCGAAGTTGCTTCAGAATCAGACATAAAGGGTGATACGGTAAAAATTTGGTCAATATCAACTTGATGTATTTCTTTCAATTTTGCATTTAAAAAACCTGAACACCCCTCAATTTGAAGGTGTGTGTGTGTGTGTGTGTATTTTTTTTTTTTTTTTTAGTTGGTAACCACAGGTGGTAAATCCCGGTTTACGGATTGTATTCCAAGGCACGGCGAGCCACCGCGTCCGCCCAGTTTGCTACTCTGGGTCCATGGGTACTATGGGAAGACTCATGATATACTCCGTGTATACCCCCTACTCCCTAAACTCCACCTGGGGCCGCAGACCCGGTTCCCACCTCGAACTGTTTAGTACACTATGCTTCAATAGTGGGAGGTCTATTCGCGCTAATGCGCACAAAGGCAATACTCATTAACGAGACCACTTTCAGCAAAACATCTCCTCGCAATGACTCGAGATTCCCACACAAACCTCACCTCTTCGCGACTTGAGGCCTGATCTCTCTTCTAACGACTTGAGATCCGACCCCTCCTCGCATCGACTCGAGGTTTACCTCTCCTCTGCACGATTCAAGGCCCGATCTCTCCTCTAACGACTTGAAATCTGACCTCTCCTCATAATGACTCGAGGTGACCACTTGTACCCCTCCTCTTGTTGGTGAGGGGCCTGATCCCTCCTCTTACGACTCGGGATTGACCACACAAACCTCTCCGCCTGAAGGTTTGAGGCCTGACCTCTCCTCTAACGACTCGAAGCCCGACCTCTTATCTTCAGGGTTCGAAGTTTGCCACCTTGCCCGTCGTGTGCCAGATCGAGAGCAGCTTATCCTAGACTCGCGCCTGTCACGGCACACGCGTGGGACTTAACGCAACGACTCGGAATATTCCCGACCAAGACGTCATCCTACTCCAACTCGAATGGCTCACCCGGCGTCGAGAGCCACTCTACCCGTGGGTATTCCCCGAACGTGGAATAACCCTTTCCCAACGATTTCCACTGCGAAGAAGGTCATGTCTTATCCCCGCAGCTTCTGTCGTTGAGAACCGCTCTACTCGGATACTCCCCGAAGGTGGAGCATCCTACTCACGAACGCGGCGCACCCACGGCATCCGCTACGCAAAAGGTATTGTCTTATCTTTGTAACTTCAAACCGTGGGGTCGGACGCACTCTACTCGACAGCCCCCCGTCGATGGGGTCAGTCTACTCCGACCGTTGTCCAGTCTTCTTTATCCCCCTTGGTTGGCAACCCTAGGATTTTTGGCCCGCGGATTTTCCTGCCCGTTGTGTGCAAAATCAAGAGCAGCTTATCCTAGACTCGCGCCTGTCACGGCACACATTCGGGACTTGGAACGCTACGACTCGGATGTTTCCCGACGGTGACGACATCCTACACCGACTCGAGAGGCTCGCCCGGCGTCGAGAGCCTCTCTACCCGTGGGTATCCCCCGACAGTGGTTAACCCTCTTCCCTCGAGATCTGCTACGAGGAAGGTAAAGTCTTATCCCCGCAGTTTCCCTCTTAGGAAGCGGAACTACTCGGATACCCCCCGACGTTGGGGTATCCTACACACGTTCGCGGCGCACCCCTGACCTCCGCTACGCAGAAGATGTTGCCTTATCTTTGTAGCTTCGATCAAGGGATCGGACGCACACTACTCAGATGCTCCCCGCCGATAGAGTCATCCTACACCGTTCGCGGACTGCCAGCTCCTCTGCAGGGCAGTCATGATCCGGGTGAACCCATCGCTGACCGCATGCCAAGTGTTGGAATCCGCACACATCCTCTGTACAACGTTATCTGCTGTCGTGTCAGGCCCACAGGCGGCAAATATGGAAGTACGTACCGCCGCAAACCTCGGACAGACAAACACGACATGTTCGGGTGTCTCCTCTTCATCACCACAATCTTTTTTTTTTATTAGTTGATCACCCAGGTGGTAAATCCTTTTTACGGATTGCATTCCAAGGCACGGCGAGCCACCGCGTCCCCCCAGTTTGCTACTCTGGGTCCATGGGTGCAATTGGACTACTCATGATACTATGTACCCCTACGCCATAAAATCCACCTGGGGCCTCTGGCCATAATTCCCATCCGGACCTGCAACGAAGGCTGTACCCAGGGATGGGAGACCATACTCGCGCAATGCGCTCCACGGCATCTACTCGTTTTATTCGTACTACACCAGCAATCTCAACCACTCTTTGTCACGATTCACGACTTACGGGTTGGCAGTCCGTTCGCCGCTACTCGTGACTCGAGTCCCACATGCGGCCTCTTGTCGCAATTCGTGACGTCATGCCCCGCCTCTCCTCACGACTCGAGACCCTCTCACACTCATCCTCTTGACACGATTCGAGGCGACTCTACCCACCTCTCCTCGTGTCTTGAGAGCCCTCGATCATCACGTCGACGAGAACAACTCGCCTCTCCTCGGGTCCGGAGATAACCACACATCCTTTTTCTCCATCTCGACTCTTCGAGACATCCTGAGGCCCATCCACTGGGCACCACATGTTACGGCACAAGGCCCCTCTGCCCGTCGTGAGTCGGTCATATCCGCGAATCAGGGCTAGGACCACCCGACGTGCGAATTCGACCAACACCCGCTCGAACATTTGGTCGTCCCGCATATCGGGGTCGCGACTACCCGATACACGTTACGACCCCTCCCTCTTGCAACTGAGCACTGGTACCAAGGTGCCCAGTCGCACCACGTTTTTGTCCCACTCGGCACGCAGCCCGTCGGTAGCTGACTGTACCCAGTGTGACGTGTAGTTCTCTTGGCCGTACATCTACAGGTGAAGAGTCTGTAGACGCGTTTCCACTCTGCAGCACGGGGAGGTGAAACTACGTCGCAGAGCTCATCACCACAATCTGGGCAATATGGCGAAGCCACATGTCCAAACCGGTAGTGGTACTTCATGAAGCATCCATGACCAGTCAGGAATTGCGTCATATAGAAGTCCCCTTCACCGTGCCTTCTTCCGATCCAGCTCCCGATGTGCGGGATCAGACGATGGGTCCACCTTCCTCTCGTTGAGCTCCCACAGCTGCTGCCAGTTGTGTGTGTGTGTGTGTGTGTGTGTGTGTGTGTGTGTGTGTGTGTGTGTGTGTGTGTGTGTGTGTGTGTGTGTGTGTGTGTGAGGTGTGTGTGTGTGTGTGTGTGTGTGTGTGTGTGTGTGTGTGTGTGTGTGTGTGTGTGTGTGTGTGTGTGTGTGTGTGTGTGTGTGTGTGTGTGTGTGTGTGTGTGTGTGTGTGTGTGTGTGTGTGTGTGTGTGTGTGTGTGTGTGTGTGTGTGTGTGTGTGTGTGTGTGTGTGTGTGTGTGTGTGTGTGTGTGTGTGTGTGTGTGTGTGTGTGTGTGTGTGTGTGTGTGTGTGTGTGTGTGTGTGTGTGTGTGTGTGTGTGTGTGTGTGTGTGTGTGTGTGTGTGTGTGTGTGTGTGTGTGTGTGTGTGTGTGTGTGTGTGTGTGTGTGTGTGTGTGTGTGTGTGTGTGTGTGTGTGTGTGTGTGTGTGTGTGTGTGTGTGTGTGTGTGTGTGTGTGTGTGTGTGTGTGTGTGTGTGTGTGTGTGTGTGTGTGTGTGTGTGTGTGTGTGTGTGTGTGTGTGTGTGTGTGTGTGTGTGTGTGTGTGTGTGTGTGTGTGTGTGTGTGTGTGTGTGTGTGTGTGTGTGTGTGTGTGTGTGTGTGTGTGTGTGTGTGTGTGTGTGTGTGTGGGGAGCATGAAACTGTCAAAGTTCGCGCAGAAATATCTCTATTGGCAAACCATCTGTACCTGTAGCTTGAAAAGCAGCATTTTCATAGCTTCCTGGACTGTCAGCCAATAAATTTACGCGAAAGAGTGATTGAATAAACGTCTGCTGGCTTTCCTGAACAACCACGGTTGTTCCGTACTGCTTTGACCGGATTTGGCATCTTGCAATTACGGCAAAAAGGCCATGGAGCGGTACGCCGCCAACAACGTGCAGGTGGTTCCCGAGGACTAGAACCCTCCCAACACGCCAGAGGTTTTGATTTTTTTGGAGACGCAATTTAAATTAATATGTAATTTTGTATTTTTTGTACCAGCTCTGGTTTTCGATAAAACTTTTGAAGGTTGATTAAAATTCTTTAAAAACAGGTGTGCACTTTTTCGGCAAATTTGTAAAATAAAATATGATTTCAAAAATAAAAGTTTTTCAACAATAATCAACTTATGCGAATATCGCAAGTTATATTGACTTCGAAGTTATAGCATTTCATTTAATTTTTTTATTTTTTCTCGCTTTGCTAAAATGGAATTCCAGTGAAATGTTAAACCAAAATGATTTATTGATATTTTTCAAAGTATAAGTTGAACGGTTTGCAGTCTTCAACCAAAAAGTAAAAAAAATAATAAAAAGATATCAATGATTGAGTTATCATAAAACTGTTTTATTAAAACACCTTATCAGTTAAAGTGGATGCGAAATACAAAATCTGACTTGTTATAAAACAATGATAGGAGATTTCAATCCAATTGAGTGTGAAATTATTGAGATCAAGGTTGAAGTGACGACGAGCAAGCACTGAATTTCTATTGAGTTTTGAACGGATATGTTCAAATTTTATGTAAAACCAAAAAATCAAGCAAAATCAGCCTTTAGTCCCTAAATCGGTGAGAAAACGAGGATTATCAGGTTATCAGGATGGACCTTCAAAAATCAGGCAAATCCTGAAAAATCAGGCACATATGCATCTTTGAATACAACCACAGATGAACTGCAACTGAAAAGAATTTACATTTCTTTTCAATGTTTTTATTTATCCGAATTCCATAACAGAAAAGGTGTTCTACCAAAACGCAATCAATTTGTTATGTTCTTAACTTTAAATTTACTGTTAATACTGTGGTTAATCTCAACACTTTCTTCAAACGAAAATTTTTAATTCAATAAATCGTATTCAATAATTTAGACACACGAATCCCAGCTCATCCATTTCGATTTACTTTTAATTTGTTATCTGTCTGCTTGTCCTATTAGGCATGCAATAGCACTAGCATCAACTTCTTGCTCCATTCATCCATCTTGTGGCCCTGCAGAGAGCGATCGTTCGAAAAATGGAAATTGTTTGAATGGAATTTCTGATAGCTGGCTGGCTTCCGGAAATCCTAGAATGGAAATTCGGAGACCAGGCGGCGCGGTTGATTTGCTGCCCTGAGAAAAACTGGTCCACATTCAGTCGGAAAGACCTGCTGCTGGTGCTATTGCTGATTCCACTGACTCCGGACCACCACTGGGACAGCTGGCGAATGGGAATTTCAATTTACTTTAGCCTTTTGAGCGCTCCGGGTTTTGCTTGGCCTGGCTTTGGCTGCCTGACCGGGTTTTAGAGAGGATGTGGTCGGGTGATTGAAATCGCCTGTCGGGAGTTTAGTGTTGACTGGAAAAGGAACAGCTGTGGCCGAGAGTATGGAACAGAACCTGGCCGAGAGTATGGAACAGAACCGCGTAGCAAAACGCAAACACAGGACACCACCCACACCCTACGGTCCGAATATACATAAAGCGGGCATTTTGGGAGAAAGTTCGATTCAGATTTCGATCTGATGGATGCTGCAAATGCATCTAAATAAGTTTGCTTGTATAATGAATAGTCAGATGCATTGCAAAATACACAAACGATTTTCGGATTGCATTCCGATGGCCGTAGGTTGAGCTGGATTTGGCTGGCTTATGAAATAATCTACAAATCAAGCAACAATGATGGATTAGTTGTGGGTGTGGGGTGTGGGTGTTGATTTGTGCCAAGTGTTTGTTGAAATTTTTTATCGTACAATGTCATCAAAACATTATTTTGTAAATTTTCATAACGCTGTTTTACTCTTTTTTTTTCTTAAATAATAGCGCTGATGTGGTCTAGTGGATATGCGTCAGGCGCACTGGATTCAACTCCCGGTATTGGCAAAAAACTTTTTGTTTGAGTCAGAAAAGTTGCCAACTGGAAAGATGTTTCTCTATAATAACTTATTGTTAACTTGAAAACAAGAGCTGAATGAAAAAATAAACTGGTGACATACTTGAAATCAGAGTCTCTAATAATTAAAAATTAACTTTAAGTTGTTGCACCTCTAAAAAATATAAATTTGGTTATCTTGTGTAATTCATATTATTATTTGAGGATCGCCAGAAGATAAAGTAATCCCTTATTAACAAAATAGTGGCTTGTTATATTGAAAGTAATCAAAATTCCTATACAACTTTGATAAAGTAAGAAATATGCTTAAAAATTTAGAGAATTTAAAATCTAGTTTTCTTTAGCAAACCTTTTATAAATCTTCATAATTACCTACAAAATTCGCGATCCTATGAGGAGAGAGGGGGGGGGGGGGGGGGTTTATCGGGGTGATCAAAGCGCAAAAGCCGGTACTAAATATACGAAAATGCTCGAGCTTCTTTAAAAACTTGAACTTTTTCCTAGTTGATGTACCTTTGAATTTTAAAATTTGTTCACTCCGTGGGAGTGTTTATCGAGCAAAAGTGGCCCAAGGTTGAAAAAAAAATTTCTTTCAAACACAAAAAGCTGTACCTTGGCTGAATTTCACCAATTAACCATTGTTTTGTTAACGTGTTTAGTTTGAATTTGCTAACCATTAATCTATAATACATTTAAAAATTAGAGTAACGTTATAAGACGTAAAGAAAACTGTTTTTTTTTTTTAAATTGTCACTTATTTGCCTCAAACATGTTAAATTACATGAGCTAATGGTTGTGAGTTTTGAATTTCCTTCTACTTCGGAACATTCCAAATAGCACGGATTTATTCAAGCTTGTCCGGATTTGCAGTGAAACATTTGGAACAAGTCCAGTCTAGTCCGAATACCCGATTTTTATGAAAAACTGCCCAGATATTAGCTTGACTTTTTTTTTATATTGTTTGCAAAATTTAGTAAAAAGCATGTATAAAATTTTTACACTTAATGATATTTGGGATCAATGACTAATTTTTTTGAATTATTTCTATCGAAATAATCATTAATAATTTTATAAGTTTTCAATTTATACAATTTCAACGCTTCGGACTTTGATAAAAAATTAAATTTTTAAGTAATTTACATTCATTATTCTTGTTTTTTGTAGAGTAGTATCTGATTTTGCTATAACATTTCTAAATAATCACTTGAATTATTTTCAGATTAAAAGATTATCTACATGATTATCTAAATGTTATCTACATGATTACATCATATATTTATTAAATTTAAAAAAAAAAATGAATATTACCACTTTAAACCATTTTTGAACACTTTTATTATTTTACCATTTTTTATTAATTCTAATTCTATGTTACATTACACTTAAAAAATTTTTTTTGTTGCAGGTTAGCCAACTTATAACCTTTTACATAAAAACAACAAAAGGTCACAATCAATCTTACTGAAATATATATTACCCTATATTATTATTATTATTATTATTATTTTTATTATTATTATTATTATTATTATTATTATTATTATTATTATTATTATTATTATTATTATTATTATTATTATTATTATTATTATTATTATTATTATTATTATTATTATTATTATTATTATTATTATTATTATTATTATTATTATTATTATTATTATTATTATTATTATTATTATTATTATTATTATTATTATTATTATTATTATTATTATTATTATTATTATTATTATTATTATTATTATTATTATTATTATTATTATTATTATTATTAATAATATTATAATTCATATAATTTCATATATTTCATATAATTTCATTACTGAACAAATAAATGTTTGGGCAGGGGCATCTGGGTATCCTCGTTTTGCAAAAAGAGCGGGTTACCGTGTATGCTAGTACCGTTTCAAATATTGGAAATTCCTCAATTCATGTCAAGGGAATTTGACGTGATTGAAGAAAATAAAGTATTTGTTTACTTTTTGTAAAATAAGGACGCACTCTTTTTTTGGAAGCCTTGGCGGCGGGATTATAGCTTGCATGCTATCCTGGCTAGACAACAAGATGGCTATAGCTACTCGAGACTTGTACCCCTTATAACCTTGGATACCGTAAGTGCCTCTGCTTATGATTCCGCTCCCTTTAAAGTCTCATTGAGTGGATATGATCGTCTTGCGTGGTAACCAAGATAGACTCGTGGGTTATTTTTTTTGCCACAACCGCGGCGCTGCCGTAAACCCAAGGTGGATTCATACATACATACATACAGTAGTATCTGATTTTGCTCAAATTTTTCCGGATATTTCCCGACTCTAGCTTTAATTTTTTTTTTTTGCAATTCATTTGTTTGAAACGGCTCGTCACCTTACAGTTTTCATGAGCCAAAATCTGTTTTTTGTTTGTTTAACATGGGTTTCATATATTGAAAACGCTTATTTAACCATAAAAAGCAGCTATAATATGTGAATTACATAATTGTTTCGTGTTCGAACACTAAAATCACTGACCATACTGACTGGACAGTCGATTTCGGTTTTTGGATAATTTACGCACTCTGGAATCGATAGTACGCAATATCGATTCCAGAGTGCGCATCGATCGATTTGAATAAATGCTATCCCAGTTAGAAAGTGCCACCCGACTTTCGCAAAAAACAGGCAATTCAGACGTTAAAATCGTGCAAAACAGGTACATTTTTCCTATAGGGCATTTCTACCGGAAATAGAATAGGTTCGCCACCTGCCGTCGGTATTGCGAACCTGCTAAATTTGACGAAAAAAATTAGCCAGAAAATGATCGAATTTTTGTTCTAAGTGTCCTGTCAGTATGATCAGTGCTAAAATAGTCTATTTCTTTGTTGGCTGAATCTTGAAAAACTAGATAAAAACGTTTAAAAATGCATTTTAAAAAAAATTGACAAAAACTGAAAACCAGTCATTGTAGGGGCATAATGAGACCCCCCCCCCCCCCCCCCCCCCCCGGGGCAGTATAAACACCATTAATCAATGCACGATGAGCGTTTTTTGCCGGGGAATCGAACAGCGAATTCAACTCGATGAAGTCAGGTGAGTCGTTGATTCATCAAACAAAGCAATAACAAAATAATCTCGGTCAGTTTGTAGAATACAAACAAATCACACACGCTCATGCATTATGTTTCTGGTGCTTTGTTTGGCGGATGATGCTGCTAGCTGTATAATGAAAATCGATCATGAATTGTAAATAGAAAAGAAAATCACCCCAACAGAAATCGAACTCTAGTCTTTTGATTAACTATCCGACACCTTACCGTGGCCTTTTGGTCGTCTGATGTTAACAAGTCAAGCTGTAGCTCTATAATTCAGTTGTCTACATCGAGTTGAATCCAGCAGCGAGATTATACGGAAAAAATGCTCACCGTGCCCCGATTAAAAGTGCTCTGATCGCCACGAGCCAACAAATTTAAGTAAAAACATGTTTTAAAATTAATTCAAGATGATGATTATGATGATATTTATTTAAGACCTTTTAACCTCAGAGGTCATTCGGATCTCCCTAAATTCAAGAGAAAATTCAAAAATTTTATGATGGTGAAAATTGAGAAACTATGTGTACATCATCATGCTGTGCAAATATTTTAAATCAAGATGATTTAAAGATCATAAGAGCTTATTTAGTGGTGCTCGAAAATTAGAATGTTTGCGTCACTTGAGAAACCAGCTCGTTCTTTTTTAATTTCTCTGTAAAGAGGATAAGGAGATTTCTTTCTTCTGGGAAAAATTAATACTACAGGAAGTACGAAACAAATCTTCGTTAAATGTTTTTTTTTAAGAAAATATTTACGTACTTTTGTAGAAAACAGGAGTGCTTATTCTAGTTTCTATTCTATGTTTCTAGTTAAGATGTTTATTTTGGAAAGTTTTAACTAGAAAAAAAGCTTTGTTTGTATTGGTCCCGGTATACCTACATAAAGGGTGATACGGCCAAAATTGAGTCAATATCAACTTGACGTATTTCTTTCAATTTTGCATTTAAAATATCTGAACACCCCTCACTTTGAAGGTGTGTGTTTCTAGAATGTTGCTTCTATTTTGATTTTGGAGTTCACTTTTCAGTTGTCAAAATTGCGTCCAAGGAAGAAGAGCAACGTATCAAAATTATGCTCGCGCATCGCGAAAATCCGAGCTACTCGCACGCAAAGCTGGCAAAATCGCTAAAAGTTGCCAAATCAACCGTTACAAATGTAATTAAAGTGTTTGGGGAACGTTTGTCGACAGCCAGGAAGCCTGGATCAAGGGGAAATCGAAAACTGGGAGCCGCTGAGACGACAAAGAGAGTTACCGGTAGTTTCAAGCGAAACCCTATCCTCTCTCTCCGAGATGCCGCAAATAAGCTGGGTGTATCGTCTACAACCGTGCATCGAGCCAAAAAACGAGCCGGACTAAGGACTTACAAGAAGGTAGTTACTCCAAATCGCGATGATAAACTAAATACGACGGCCAAAGTGCGATCCCGGAGGCTGTACACGACGATGCTGACGAAGTTTGACTGCGTGGAATGGACGACGAAACCTACGTTAAAGCCGACTACAAGCAGCTTCCGGGACAGGAGTTTTATACGGCAAAAGGAAAGGGAAAGCAGATATTTTCAAGCACATGAAGCTGTCAAAGTTCGCGAAGAAATATCTGGATTGGAAAGCCATCTGTACCTGTTGCCTAAAAAGCAGCATTTTCATAGCTTCCGGGACTGTCAACCAAGAAATTTACGTGAAAGAGTGTTTTGAATAAACGCCACCTTTCCTGAAGAATCACGGTTGTTCCGTACTATTTTGGTCGGATTTGGCATCTTGCCATTACGGTCAAAAGGCCATGGAGTGGTACGCCGCGAACAACGTGCAGGTGGTTCCCAAGGACAAGAACCCTCCCAACACGCCAGAGCTCCGCCCAATTGAGAAATACTGGGCTATTGTCAAGCGGATCCTAAAGAAGACCAAAAAACTGCTAAGGACGAGCAGCAGTTCAAGGCAAACTGGCTTTCTGCGGCGAAGAAGGTGGACAAGGTGGCTGTACAAGATCTGATGGCAGGGGTCAAGCGTAAGGCCCGGCAATTTGAATTTGGAAAAGCGGAAGCCTAACTGAAAATTTTTACTGAATTTTATACTAGTTAAACTGCCAGCTCTAAAACCGCGCTTGACCAACAATAGAAGATCAACCGTTGCATAAAATATTCGGATTCAAAAGAATTTTTCAAAATACAATCAGTTAAAATCTATTATATAAAATTCTCTTGCAACGGTGTTTGTAGTACTACTCCTCCGAAATGGTCCAAACGATTCAAATGAAATTATTTTAAGAATATCCTGTAGCCATGCGAATCGGTTTATATCGAATAAAAATAACAGAAAGTTGCATAAATTGTCCGCAATAAGTAAATTTGTAGTTTTTCGAAACAAATTAAAGTCATAACATCCATTTTCTCGAGATTTTTTTCCTTTGGGCGGTTTGTTTTTCGTCTTCATGGTCGAGGCGTCACGAACATACGTCGCGAGAGAATAGTAACCATGGCATAGCATACTGGTTAAATATTAGAAACATTTGGACGCGTATTTCTCAACCAAGCATATTTTCAATGCACGTGATGGCGATTTGAAGCCTAGATGTTTTGTTTTACTTCTTGATTCCGAGCTCATTTGTACAGCACATGGTAATGAATGACAACTTTATATGACTCAGATTGACATTTTGCCGATCGAATAAAACATATACATTTTTTTTGCCATAATCTGAAATTGAAAAGTCATGGGCCATTTTTAGAGTTTTTCTTTTTTCGAGAGGTTTGTTTTTCGTCTCCATGGGTGAGGCGTCGCAAGCAAACGTCGTCGCAAGAGGATAGTAACCAAAGCCTACTGTTCATTGATCGCTGGAAAAATTTAACAATTAGGCGCTTGTTTCTCAACCAAGTAACTATATTTCTCATGCACGTGGGGGCGATATGCAACCTGGATGTGTTTTTTTTTCTTGCTTATTTGTACACAGCACACGGTAATGGATGACGCCTAGATGTGGCACGGATTGGTATTTTAACGATCAAATCAAAACCATATAAACGATTTTAAATATTAAAACCATTTTTATTTCGTGTTAATTTTAGCAATAAATTGTTGTCCAAAAAATGCATATGAAATAATGGTATGACACATAGCGGACGTTTGAAAAAAAAAATTGGGAAGCTTTACCTTTCGTAGAATTCAATACGCCTAGAACGTTAGTTTTGATTCATATTGATAGCAAAAAAAAGAATCAGATGTTTTCGAAAAAAAAAAAAATGTGAACATGTACAAATGTACTTAACTGAAGATGTATCAAGCGCCATCAAATTTTTAGAAGAACTACTAAATTCGATGAAAATGAACAGACACATTAACTGAACAAGAGTCTGCCCGTTGAATTAGATTAGATAGATAGGATTGAAGTATTTAGAGGCCGAATGCAGAGAACTTTTTGATTTTTGTGATTGATATTCCAGGGACAGCATATTTTTATGATGAATTTCCTGACCTGACCTAAAAGTTTTAAAAATAATATTAATTCCTGTCATTTCACTCGGTATAACAAGTGAAAACGCGCCATTTAGCCATGAAAAATATCCATTTAAGAATTTGATCTCCAAAATAGCCAGAAAGGATATCCCGAGTGTTAAATCTGAAGCGGATATTCAAAATTATTATAGAGGTCTTTACAAACCAAGGTCTTTTGGTTGAACAGCATTCAGTGAAATTGAAGTTACAGTTCAAAGGAATCTAATTTGCATTTTTTGCTTGAATAATTAAAAAATGGAATTTGCAGTTTACAAAATCGCCAGATTTAATTCCATGACAAGTGCTGTTTGAGAAAACTTTAAGTTAAAATGTACCATGTCTATAAGTATAGTATCAGGCGAAACTTTTTTGAACATGGTTGAAAATAAAATTTTAAATTATAATATAGATTTTAATTCAAAATGATTCAAAGAAAGAGGATAAAGTACAAAAAGTTGTTTGGAAATGGTTACTTAAAAATCTTCTCTAATGTTTTTTATTTATTCAGCTCCAAAAATACACCATCCAAAACTTATTGGGAGCTGAAAACGCTGCGTTAGGCATAATATTAGCAAACATATATGAGGCAAATAATTCAAAAATTGTCTCGATATTCAAAATTATATTTTCATAAAGATTCATATGCAATATATTCCAATAAATAAAAAACTTTTAATTTCGATTTAAACCTTAATATGCACTCGAATAAAGCGGAATTAATCAACTAAATGAAATACAACAAATAAAACATACATATTATCAACATACAGTTATTTATGGAACAAGTTACAAAAAGTGGATTTTTTTTGCATTAGGCTTGCCAAGTTCGATAATTACGTCGAGTGCCGGAAAAAAAATCGAATTTGCACCGAATGAAAGAAAAGTAAATAATTCATGTAATATGCATGTAATATTCTTTGAAGGTTATTTTTTGATGATTTAAGTAAAGACCCGTTGAATTGAGTTTAAAATCTAAGGTTTTATTTCGATAGAATAAAGCGAGACAATTCGAGTAAACGGAAAGGAGCGAAATGTAAAAAAACTAAGAAAAATGGAAAACGAACGCCAAGTTGAACATGGTAAGACGAAGTTTACCGGGTCTGCTAGTATTGTTATAAACTTTTCACTATACATGTATAATTAAGATTGATTCATCTTTCAAAATACTAAAAATTTCTAAAAAAAAAATAATAAGACACATAGAAAGGAAGAAATTTAACAAAAGGTTATGTTACAAATCTTGAATAAAATTACATTTCTGTGAATTTCAACGTTCATGCATTTATTTATCAATTGTGCGAACACAGACTAACACTAATTACAAACAATTCCAATTTGTAAGAAACAAAAATGCAAAAAAAAATCATGGTGAGAGTAGCGACTGTTTGTATATTTTGTAGAAATTTATTCATTTATTCCTCGCCTTGCATAACATATGATGTTTCTCCCGAACGTGAACATTTTACATTCAAAGTCTCTCAAACCGTTCCAATCCTTTCGGGGGAAGTCAATCAGTGGCTCCTGTACCCTTAAACTATGGGGAAGTAAA
This sequence comes from Uranotaenia lowii, assembly GCF_029784155.1. Taxonomy (NCBI): domain Eukaryota; kingdom Metazoa; phylum Arthropoda; class Insecta; order Diptera; family Culicidae; genus Uranotaenia; species Uranotaenia lowii. The sequence goes on from NC_073692.1 coordinate 91,604,728, forward strand.
AAAAAACTTCAACAAACGTCCAAAGCAGTGTTTGGCAATGCCAATCGAACCGAAACAAAAGTTCCAAAACTAATCGACTTATCTGGAATCCATTCACTGTGACATTTGTTCAATTCTCCGAAAAGTGAGAGAAGAAGCATAAAACAGCCACCACGGAACCGCCAGCACCACACTTCGGATCGATCCGTAGTGGCCACATAAAGTGTGCTGCATACAGACAGTTACAAACTTTTGCCAATCGTTGGGACAGGGAAGAATGACCAGACCAGAAAAAGCAGTTTTAGAGACAACAATATGATAGAGAAAGACGGACGGACGGACCGACGGACAATTGTCAACCACTAACCCCCCCTAAAATCCAATTGGTTCGGATGAAATAAAGAAACAGACAGTGGAACTTTGTTATCGTTTTTCCCTGTCCTATTCTTTTTGAAAGTTTCCGAGGGGAAAAAACGGTGCATTTTTTAACGTTCTTGCCTCGGAACGGATTTGTGACATACATATGTCGACAGATTTCCAATGGAAATTTAGTCATAAGAGAGTGGAGGAGTGGGCGAATTGGGCTCTAAACACTTTCCGAATGGTTCCACTGCAATATGCGACTAACTAAGCGTTCTGAAAAAATCTGCAAAAAAAAGTATACGCTAAGCTAGGCCAACTCAAGTGTACGCAGTAGGGTGCCGTGAGGTTCTCAAGAAGAGAATATGCCTATCTAGATTAAATTATAGAATTCGAGAAATTTCTTAATAATGAATTACCTAGACAAGTTAAAGAAGAGCGCTAGATTTCCTAGGGTTGATAAGCTTTCAATTTCAACTTACAATTCAATCTTACTAATCAGACTAAAATATTTGGAATCATAGGGCATATAGTCTTTGTCATGGAGCCGAAAGCTCAGTAATGCCAAGTGCTTTTTTTCAAAAATCAATGAACCACGATCAGGTCTTTTTTCAACAAACTTCTAGATCAAGCATTCCAGATTGCCCGATTGCTTTTGCTCCTGAATTTTGAGAAAAACTTATATATTGAACAGATTTGCCCAGATATTGACCGTTTTTTGCATTGAAAATTTTGAATTCCAATGACCGAATGATCTCATCATTGAACAAAAAATTCAAATATAATTACATGAGGTGTTTTTGAAAGGACATATCATGCGGGTCATTTGAAAATTAGTGTAAATTCTGGAAAATCAGAATACCTCGCACCCCTGTGACAACTTCATATTAATGAAGTTTTTTCCTTCATATCTTTATTTGGTTCAAACATTGCTTTTAATTATTTGTTCGTCACATTTCCATCTTAATATGTACATTTATTACGATCGTCAGCTAACAATACTAAATTAATCATTTGAACGTTCTTAAAAAAAAACACAAGCAACCTCGTATTTTTACCATTTTTTTCCTGGTCCAAGTCTTTATCTCTGAATCTTCCCATAGAAAACAGAAAAGCTAACACAATCAGAAAAAAACTATCCCAGGCGTATTGAGCACCAGTTTACCTACCGAAAGTAGAGTGGAGAAGTTCGAAAGAATAAAAACGACGACCAGGGAATAAAAAGATTAAATCAATTTGCGATTACATCGATCTCTATGCAACGGTTGATTGATCACATTGTGTTGGGTTTGCTTTTCGGGGGGAAGGCGAAATGCTTCGATTTGACGAATTAGAGCACCGGTGCGGAACTTTGTGGGAAACGTCAAATCTTGAGAGTTTGTTTTTTTTTGTGTTTCAGCTATATGATGGTGGAAACAAGACGTTGTCTTTGGAATCTTATGGGAGTGTGGTTCAAACTGATTGGAATTCATTTCAACCAAAATCAATTCTAATAAAATAGAATAGTACCAAAAGTGCTTTTCCCCTGCGTGATATGAACTTCCTCAGCTCACTCAAATTTAGCCATGTGATTTTGTTAACTTTCATTCTGTATTTTTATTCATTTTTTACCGGATGAAAATCGTATTCGGAGCGACAGAATTTCACCTTATTTCATGGCATTTGTGCAAATGTGGTTTAAAGAATGGTGGCCTTTAGTATATAACACGTGCGATTTCGCGCGTGCGCATCAAGCTTCTCCAATGATTACTTCCGCTTTCAATGAAACAAGTGGTTTACGCGCCACCTCATATGAGGACCACTCGTCGAGGTAGATTGCCCGGCTAGACCCCCGACCTCAGGGCGGGTTGTCCAAACAAGATCCGAAAAGGGATACGAAAGGTAAAGGAGGATGATGATGCTAGGGAAATGTACCAGCAATTGCACCGTCGTGCCCAAAGAATAGCTGGGACGCAAACCGTTATCCTATCCGCTCAAAAGGTACTCACTTGCGCTTCTCGTCATGGGTGGAACTTACTTTCCCAAGTTTTTCCTTCCCGCGATTGAGGCGTAAGCGAGGGAACTGTTTTCCCGAGCAGTTCACCCGGAGTAAAATAAATTAAAGACAAAAAGTAAACTCTACAAACTAAGCGGACCGGACACGTGAAATACCTTCTCAGAAAAGACGCAACTGTTCGGGGAAAGCGATGCACAAATTAAATTAACATCAAATTGCGGACGAAATAATTAAGTGCATTTATTTTTAGATGGAACGAAAAACTATTTACAGCATGCCTTTTTATTTTTAGTTTACATTGGTAGGGGGTTTCTATTGGTGTACATTAGACCGCTGCAAAAACTGACTTTTTGCTCCCATGTGTTTTTTCGATTCCTTTTTGCTCTCCAATTATCTCTGTTAAATATAAGATTATTTGGTTCATCCCTTAATTAGCGCAACGGGTTTTAAATTTGTATGGAAATTAGTACGGGGAAAGTTTTTTTTTCAGATTAAAATCGCTAGGGAAGCGATTTTGGGTTTTATGCAAAAAATAACTTCTTCAATGGGTTACTGTATTCTTAAACTTAAATTTTTACTAAGGTTACTTTCAGCTAGATGCTACCAGAAAAAAGTTAAAGCAATCTGTAAAAAAAAAAATCATTCATAGTAGATCAACAGTCAAAACTGTCAGCAGCACTGGAAACCTGAACTTGCATGCAATATTCCTAGATGAATTCTTGAATACAAGCTAATGCGTGGCATACACAAAGGCGTTTTTAATCGGGTAACGCAGATAGAAAAAAACTGCAGCACTATGTAGAAAGTAAGATACAAACTTTTTGAGATTATTGGAGATACACGGTGATAGATGTGGTGAAACGATCCCGAAATTCACAACCAAGTTGAAAAATAAGATTAAGTTACGCATCCTATACCTTTGCATACCGCGAGCGGTCAAATGACGGCAAACACTTTACCCTAAAACTCTCTTGTTTCTCGACCGATTTCTACAAAGTTTATAGTTTTGGAAAACTCGTAATGTGACTCAAATACGATTTTCAAACAAAATTTAGATACAATTATTTTTCTCAAAGTTATTCAAAGTCAAAGAAAAAAAAATCGAAAAACAGGCTTCGGAAAAAGGCTATAAATCAGTTATTAAGTACCATCAAGACGCCATTCACCGCCCAAAATCACCCTTTTGTGTGTATTTTGAAAAAAACTGGGATGTTTTCTCCAAATATAAGACCTGTGTTGTTTGTCGGCATCATTGTTTGACCATTTCACTGAAAAAACATCACTTAATTATGCTAACTATAGCCAGAAATAAAATATTTTGTTTTTCGTTTCCGGTCAAATTATTGAATTCGACGCCTGTTAGCGAACTAAGCATTACTGTACTCCTAGGGCAAAAGGGTTTTTGTTTACTGTACCTATTGGACCTACAATCGACTTGAAACGATAGTTTTATTTTCGTAGAATAGATTTGCATTAAAAAAATTTCGATTTTTTCAATAGTTGTTGTTTTTGAAGCGTTTAGTGATGGGCGGTAATTGGTGTATACAAAAAAGTGTGGGTTCCTAATGACCGGTCACGCACAATTTCTTTGTTTTTTAACGCATGTATTGTGTCAAATGTGTAAATTGTAAGAAGCATTTAGTTTGATTATGTTAGAAAATGATGTTTTATCGCTGAAAGTAACCGGTTACTTGAGGTTGTTTGCCGGGAATCATAATTTTGTCAGTCAACGCACTTTGTTAAAATTCGTACTAAATTTGCGGAAAAAGTTTCACAAAATGTATTCTCTAAAGAGCCAAAATATTGTTTTGACAGCTCGTTGTATGGAAAATACTAAAAAGAACAGTTTCCGTGTTGTTTAGATAGTTTTTCCTTAAGAAAACATTATCGATACCCGAAAAAGTCGAGTGGGCGGTAATAGGGCCAGTTGAACACCCCTAAGTTTAGTTAATTATTTTGAAAAGCGTACATTTTTCGCATTCCACTAATTTTTTTATTTAAAGTAGAGCAGTTTTGGGATGTATTGAAAAAGAAAGCGAATAAAAATCTGCCGTCGTTTTTTTTATTACACATGTTAGAAGTTGAAAAACCACTTAACTGGGCGGTGAATGGCGTCTTGATGGTACTCGGAAAGAATTTCACTTAGTGCCTGAGAACGCTGCGCTCCAGTGCAAAGCCAAATCTAGGTGCTAGAATAGTCTCAGAAAAAGCAGATTGCAAAAAAAGAAACAGCTATCTTTGAAATGTCGTCAAAAATTCTGTGTTTTAGAAATCTAAAGATGCCAAAATGTCAATTACGTCAAATTTCCAGTTTACTTTACTAGTATTTTCTACTGTAACGAAAACAGCTTTGGCGGTTGATTTAATAAAAATTACGAATTTACACCACTTTTTCACATTTTTAGTGGCCATGATCTTAAGAAAATTTAAAAAAATATTTCCATATGTGTAACATATAGCTTCTAACTTCAGCGTTCTCAGGCACTAAGTGAATTTTTTTTTTCGAGTAGTTAATAACTGATTTAAAGCCTTTTTCCCGAAGCCTGTTTTTTCGATTTTTTTTTCTTCAACTTTGAATAACCGTATTTGAGTCACATTACGAGCTTTCCAAAACTATAAACTTTGTAGAAATCGGTAAATAAACAAAAGAGTTTTAACGGAAAAGATATGACTGCTCGCGGTATGAATATATATATAAAAAAATGTATGTTTAGTGTTAAATTTGCAATTTATCATCTGAACTTCATTTTTGGGTAAATTTAACACAATACACACAGTATTTGTGAATTAATGATAGAAAACACGATAAATAACGCATTTTTTTTTTAGAAAAATCAACTTTAGTTATGGTTTTGGACCTGATTTTAACATTTGAAAAAAAAATTCATTTCCTGTGGATTCTGTGAATCAGTGAAAACAAATGATTCAAGAGGTTTTTTACCGAAATCGATTGAAAATTATATAAGTTATGATTTTTTTCACTGTAAAAATGGTGCTTTTTCTCTAAATAACACCACCATAGTGTAAAGTAAAGTTACTAAACTAGTTTATGAAGAATTCAACATTATAAATCTTCACATGTTAAACGGACTGACTTTGGACTAATTTCTGACCGATTTCGGGCCGATTCGGGACCGTTTCTTCGATCTGGGAAGGAATAACTTGCATGCAAGTTTTCAGTCAGCGATGCCATGAGTGAAGTAAACTCGTCTGAGTTTTTAATAAATCTTTTCTAAATTCCAAATATCTTTGTTGTGTTACAACTAAGCATCATAGTACCTTCACATCATTTGTAGATATTAACTCGAGGAATAGTATTCAGCCTTTTCTTTATTTTTCCGATGTTTCTGTAAATCTGTAGCGATTTTTGAATAAAAAAAATTGATTCCCCATGTAATTCTCCGTACAAAATTAAAACTCGTTGCGCTAAATCAGGACTCAATGTATCGCTTCCAAACTTTACGGAGATTTTTGTGTGTGGAAATTCCGTCAAAAAATGGTATGGGAGTTGTGATAACTTATAAATTTCAGATTTCCTATACAAAGCCTGCAGCGGTCTAGTGTACATGTGTTGGAGATTGGTATTTATTTTTAGATTACATAGTTCTACCTAATTGGTTGTTCCTTTGTTTGTGCTTTCCCTAGTTGTGCGGTTTTTCGATTTGAGAATGAGCTCAATTGGCGGAGCTTCTCAAATGGGAAACTGTATCGGGTTAAAAGTTTTCAAAACTGTGTGTGGTATTTAGATTTTATTCATGGGCCCAGAAATCATTTATCAAATGCGCATTTAATTTGTCATAGCCGTACTTACGGTACCGTTTCGCTCGATGCCGATAAAGCAGAGCTGGCTTACTCAGGTCCAAAAATAGATGGTTGGACTGGTCGTTGAAGCGGTTAAGGGGTCTTCCTTAAATGATGTCCGAGTTTTCTGCGACGCTTCCGGCTACGGTGGGGTGATGATGAATACCGTCGGCCCGGTAGGATGTGGCTTGCTACGGGCTGGTGGAGAACGCTTGGTGGCGTGCGTTTCCCTTCCAACGTGCTACGTCGGGCAAACTCCGAAGCCTCCCGTGGCTGGAAATGCGAGGTTCCGTAGGGATCGCTAAAAGCGTTGCGGTGTGGCTTTCCTATATAAGGAGAATAGTACGGAAGATTCGTACGACAAACATTAACTCACACACAGTGCACACACAGAATTCGTTAGAAATTTTACCTTCTTTTTGTTGAAGGTCGACGCACATAGATTTTAACACACGCACAACACTACCTAGCTTTTCTAATCTAGCTAAAAGGGAAACGGAACAAGAACAATTAACATCTCAACATCAAAGACACTTCACGTGTTTTCTTACTTTTGCGACTTCGCGATACAAATAAAAAAGAACCTCGCTACGGCCTAAACCACGGTCTGGATCAAAGTGATCAAGATCCGTTCCGTAGATCCTCAGTTGGGTCGCAAGTATGGAAAATCCTTTGACCTTTTTGAGGGGAAATCCGATGACCCACGAATGCGGTCATCGAACTTTCGAACCTTAGTTCGGGTACACCAGCCATGCTCTCGGCATGACATTGGGCAATCTCTTGTGTCTCCCCAAACAAGTCATCTTTCCCTTTCATCCCGGATCCTTCTCGGATCTCTGAGAGTTATCTCGAGCGGCGGCACCCTATCACCATAGTCATGGAAAGCGGATGTTGTATGGAGAAGTTGCATAAAAGCTTGAATGAAAGCTTGCATCGGATCAGCATGATAATGGTTCGTTTCATTTGGACGGTACATATGATGAATCTTTTTATTTTATTTCCTTTTATTTACAATAACATTGACGAATTAAATAACTAACAATAATATTTACAAAATGTCCTATTAAACTATCTTTACTCTATGATAATATTGTTTGTATTGGAGAAGCAAATAGTAACCATGTTCCAAGTATGACTTAAACTAACCATCGCAGTAATTTCAATTTGCCATGAAAAGAATGATTATTTCCTTAAAATGTCCTAGAGTTGTATAAATTTCTTATTTAATTTTTGCTTTATTTTGATATTAAATGTAAAACAATTTTAGTAACCGTGGAAACCCCATTTTTTAGCACTAAGTCAACCCACAAAATCAATCTTTTTTTTTTTTTTAATTTCTTACAGTCCATTTTGATTTTCAAAATGTCTATAAATATTCGTGTATTTTTGGTCTTTGGCTGTTTTCAGATTTGTTTGGCTCTCTAGTGCATATTAAAGCAGCTAAATGAGTTTAAGTTTTTTTTAATAAGCAAACACTTTTCCTCATCGAGACTGAAGGAAGAGTAGGCGTGTCCTGAAACGTCAGCACGTGTTTTGTTTTCGTGCGGAAAAAAAATTATACGAATTTTAAGAAAAACCTAATAATTTTGAGGATTTTTAAAACTAATTCAACTAGGGATTGTTATAAATGTGTGAATTAAGTGTTTTTCAGAAAGTTGTGCGGGTGAAATATGCACAGTAGCCGTTCGTGAGCTGCCGAAAGAATCGATGTAGTTTGTGTGAGTAACGGACAATTCATAATGTATGAATTTCTGATTGTATATTGATGCTTACATCAGATCGCCCCTCGCTGCAATATGTCAACCGCTCCTTTTCCGTACATGCTTTCACTCACACTCACACAACTTGCCCGCGTCAGTTCGAGAAGTGTAGCCGTTAGGCGACAGCGTCCACAATCAGCAGCGAGCGGTTTGATAGGTTCCGGTAGAAGACAATTCGGTAACCGGAGATTTCCAGCTCGTAGCAAGGGCAGATTTTACATTGGCGATCCTGCCAGGAGCGGAGCAAAAGGTAGGCTAGTTTAATTCATTTGTGTTTAAGAAAAGGAAATCTCCGGTTGCTGAACAAAAAAAAATGGCGGATGCTTCCTAAAAAGTCATCCGAAGTGATCAATTGTGAGCTAACAGTGAAAATCAAAAGATGTTTACC
>NC_073692.1:91613511-91792390 GCF_029784155.1 Uranotaenia lowii
CCATTCAATTGATGTGGGACAAAGGGTCTAGAACGCACCTTTGAAGCTTTCCATAAAATATGCTCTTGGCTCATTTTCAACATCTTTCAATTTTCTTCTATTAAGCATCTGCTTTGTCTATCCGTCATTTAATTTCAATCTTTAATTCTTCTATCAAGAATTTTCATAGTATCAAGTTCACCGCAATGCCATTAAACTTTCATAAAAAAACAGTTTGTAGGTATCAGCCAAAAGAGAATTCTAAAAGTTTGTCTACTAGCTTAGAGCCATTACATACTTTTTAGTTTAGTTTATTTTATACTCTAAACAAATAAACTTAACAAAATTGACCACAGTCGTCTTCTCCGTACTATGAAAAGCAGCGACAGCATCAGGAAACTCTAGCTGACAAAATGGAAGCACAAATTCGAGAAATTCGTATATTCTGATAGCGTGTATTCCGGACACGACTTAGCCAGGGATGCCAGTTATAATAAATGAAAAGAATCATTCTTTTTCTTGCACCATGAAAATTTAAGAAACTTTGATGAAAAAAATCATAAAAAAATTTTCTAAGAAAATATGTGTTCATGCTATGAAAACATTTACCCACAAAATTTGTATCAGAATTAGATTCAAATAAGGTTTTTATTGATGCTTACTATATGCTCAGTTGATATGAAGCTTTTGCTTGTGGCAATATTTCATTCAGGAATCGAATGATTTTGAATGAAATATCCTTTGATAAAAAACTTCACAGCTTTACATAAAATTTGTGCAAACCAACAGTTTAGAAATATAATATTAATTTATTTAGTTTGTTGCCATCTCTCTCAATTATAAATGACGGGTAATTTATATTAGATGACCTCAAGTAAGTAAAACTTAATTAAAAAAACATCGTTTTTGGATCATAAGGTTATGATAATTTAGAATCCGGACAGTTACAAACGTGTGTATTTAAAAAACTATTCATTTGATTGAAAAACTTTCTATGGAGGAAATAAAGGTGTTAATATGACATTAAATGTAAAATATAAAAAAAAATATTTGTCAATGATTTCATGAAATACTCTAATTTTTTCATAAAATCTCTTCTTTTATCTTTGCACACTTTTTTCAGTCATGTATTGATTTATTTTATTTACCACAGAAGCAAAACCTTTGCAAAATCATGATATTTTACACAAACTCACCTGGAAAAAGCATTTGGAATCTGGTTGAAACCTTTTCATGAGTAGGCATCTCGAAGAATTTGATCTCTTAAATCCGGTTTTAACATAAATTTTTTGTCCATCAGAAAACACATGTCATATTGCGTAAAAACCGGATGCACAGATTGCGATCTTTGGAACTGATCATTATTAGTTATTTACTTGGTGTCTACTTGTCAGGCAACACTTTTTGCCTGCCGGAAATGGATATTTTGCATTATTTAAGGATTCTGCACTCAGTTATCCCCAATAACCATAGACTATTTACCATATTTAAGATCATAGGTTGCACTCCGATGGTTGGTTTGAACTTCGTGTGGATCCTAGAGTGGCTCCTTATACTTCTTAACCATTTGATCCGAAAAAAAATCAGAAAAAATCAACAGTTTATGAGCTTTCAAGTTAACAATGAATAATTTTCGAGGCGCAAAATGCGTAAAAAGGAGCAAATTTGTGCAAAATTATTTTTACCATATCTTTTTGCATCGTAAATATCTACACGTAAACTAAAAAATCTATCAAAATAGGCAAGAAAGTCCTTTCCATAACCAACACAACGCTACTAAAGTTTTGCATATCCAAGCTCTATTAACGTAGCTATCACCGAAATGAAGTGCCCGGATGCTAAATGATTATAGCCTTAGCATACACAAATTTAAAAGGTATTTATTGGTGAGAGGCACCTTAATATAGTTATGAAAACAAATTTCTGAGTATTGGTAAGAAATAAAATTCTGCATATAAATGTAGCTAACAATGTTTTTCTATCCAATTTAGCCAGAAATAAGTTTTTTCGACAAATTAAAATAGAAAATCTGACATTGTCTTTATTATATGCTAGATTTTTCTTGTTAAAATCCGGACTTTTGGAAACAAATAAGAAAATCACCATCAAATTTGAGTTTTTTAGACCATGTTTTAAAGCTCTGTCATAAATATAATTAAATTATACTCAGCTTGTATCCAACATGGAAAGGCGATGGCAAACTGCAATGCAACAGTGCAATTTTATATCACTATTTTTGTAAAGACGAAAATTATGTTTTCAAATGAGGTTAAGTGCAACGAACTTTCTGTTAGTTTCCATGTATTTATTTTAATTGTGTATCTATCAAGTTTGGATGTGGTTTTGAGAAGCTTCAGGCTTAAGTCTTTCGAATAACTTAAAAGATTTGTAGCAATGAATCAAACTTGTGCTTGACAATTCTGAAAGGCTGGTGCAAAATTAGGATTGGGTAGAGGTTAAAACATAATTGACATTAATATGTTTGCAGGCTGTAACCAGGCACTTGAAATTTAAAACAGCTAATACATCTCCAACGAGTATAAATCAACATAAATCCTTCCCCTATTATTGTAGAAATATAACTTTTTCAGAACTCCACCAGAATGCATAAACAAAGACGAAATGCTGGTTCTGTAAATGCCCTTATATATGCAACAAAAATTAGCATCTTCTTGACCATTTAAATATAATCTGAACCAAAGATTTTCATCACTTAAAAGGGTTTTCCTATATTTTTGCAAATTTCTTCGATGTTCTCATAACTTAACTACAAGTTTGATTCTCATTTAAAGGTTTTTTTTTGTTAATTCAGGACATTTTGAAGGCCAATTTTCAAAAATCAAGACAATTTCCATTCCATGGCGACAGCGCTATTTGTGGCTCGCATTTTCTCGTTAAGTGGTGCATATCGGTTTAAGTATATCTGCTCTTAACATTGACACATTGGAAAAAATATTTTATTTTATTTTTTTTCATGTGAAAAATATTTTAATATGATAAAAAAAAACCTTCAAATCACATTATGTTAAATTTTTCAAAAAAAGTTCAATAACTGGAAAGATAAATTTTTCAAATTTGTCGAGATAACTGCATTGTTGTTTTGTTCTGTTCGGCACATTTTTCTAGAACATTTGATATTTGTAAGACATTCCTGTTTCGAGATATAGCAAAAATATTAAGTTCCCCCAGGGATCAAGTATCCTCATTCTCCCCTACCGTTTGATAAGGTTTCTACCCTTTTGTCCTAAAATTGCTAACTCTTGGAAAATGTATCTATTTTTTGAATATCAGAAATCTTCCTGAAACTGCAACAAAAGCTACAACAAAACTATACATTTACTAAAAAAAAGTTGAACTCTCTCATAAACTCAGCTGGTTACTTCTAAACGCTTTGATTTCATCAAGAAGAATTTTAAGATTTTGGAATTAAATTTTTGCTGACATTTGTTTGAAATTTTTAAAAACAAACCAAGTTTTTCCCAATTTAAAACTCAACTTACAGGTTTTTAAAAGTAGGAAAAAAGTTTAGAGATATTTTAACTTTTGACAGATTGTGTGGAAAAATTTCATGTCGATCAAAGTTACCCCGGTGATTAATGTTACCCCGTTTAACGGTATTAAAAACAACAATCACTCATGATTTATTTTAAACGAACACACACATAGTACCTATCTCATGATTTTTTTTTGTTTCTTTGAAGAGTTCTTCTTTCCTTAACTCTAAGCATACATCATTCGAATTTATGATGGCGAGCATCTACCAAATGCTTAAACCACTAGACTACAGAAGGTGTACTATGTATGCCATGACCGGGATTATATCTCATGAACCTCGGCGTCGATGACCTGAATTCTGATTACTGCACCAAAGCCGTTGGCTGTTCTTTTCTAATCTATTGAATCCATTTTTAAAAGAATCTTTATCAAACCTTTCTAAATTTTTACCACAACAGTTTCTCTTACGAATATTCAAAACACATCCCAAGAACGGTTTCACACAATTTCCACCGAAAATGCTACCCTACGCTATCTAGTTGATTGACATCAATTGCTCTTTTTTCCAGGCCCACCTTTTGCGGAACCAGATTATGGGGAGGCATTTTTTTTTCTCACTTTTATTCCAACGGCTTTTACGACAGTCATAATCGTACTCCCTGTGTCATTATTTTGCGGTTACTAACGACATTTTTGTGCGGTTTTGTCACGGTCGCCAGGCCAAAAATTTGTTTCGCATGAAGCGCCTATTCGAAAATAAAAACAAACTCGTGCATTAGACTTGGCTACCGAATGAAGGTTGGGGCGTTTATGCACAAGTTTTTCACTGTTTCTATCGCTACTTCGCATGGAAGTGACAAACTTTCAAAACAGAACCTTGGAAATCGGTAGCAGAAATCTTGGAAACCAAGGTACTCAATGTGGTCCGAGTTGGGGTGAGATGAGAGCAGTCGATTGTCCACCTCACAAAACCGTAACGTTTTGACCCAATGCTGGCCAGTTCCCACCACATGGACAGATTTTAATCGATTTCGTGTCTTGCGGTTATTTGCAATGGTACAAATTAACAATGGAAATGAAATGTGTGACACGGGGCAATGAAGACAGCATCAATTAAATTTCCCCTTCTTTGGTTTTATTTTCGTTCCATTTAATTCCTATGGAACTGTACTATAGTTACAAGACTTTTTATGGAAGAACATGAGAGCGAATTGTCATACGAACATATGTAATTTGATAGTCATGATTTTGAGATATGAAACGCTCTAAAGGCTTACAAAACAAAATTTCAAATCATATGACAAGCGTCAGCAAATAGCATCACTTAAAACTTTGCAGACATATTGTGCATTTACCAAAACAATATACGTTTAGTTTTCCTAGTTGCACCCAAATGCATTAAATTCCCGTGAACGCATTGAAATAAAACACACAGTTAAGCTGAGCAGCACAAGAATGTTTCAGGAACAACAACAAGCAAACAAAAAATCATATTATTTTGTATTTGCGTGGCAAACAGCACGTGTTCGGATTAAAAAACCACTGGAAAATCTGAGTGATACACACTTGGCTGGTTATGAAACCAAGAGGAAAAAGCTTTGGTCAGGCACGTTCCGTTTGGATTGCGTTGTAAAGTTCATTATCCAGGGAATCTTCGTATTTAATCAATGACCACCAACCAGGGATCTGCTTGGAATAATCCCGGAAAGTTTGAGTTTTTTTTATAAAAATGTTTTTATTTTTCGCCAAAAAATTTATCTATACGTTTATTTGATTTTTCACGTTGGATCCTTTAGGCTTTTTATCTACATAAAGGGTGATACGGTCAAAATTTGGTCAAGAGAAAACGCGTGTAAATTGGTGAAATAATTTATTTAAAAAATCAAATAAAATAACTTTTTCAAGTTTGTTTAGTATTAAATTCAGGAAAAATATTCAGTTACGCTTCCGCCTTTCCAAATCCGAATTGCCGGGCCTTACGCTTAACCCCTGCCATCAGATTGTATACAGTCACCTTGTCCACCTTCTTCGTCGCAGAAAGCCAGTTTGTCTTGAACTGCTGCTCGTCCTTAGCAGTTGTTTTGGTCTTCTTTAGGTTCCGCTTGACAATAGCTCAGTTTTTCTCAATTGGGCGGAGCTCTGGCGTGTTGGGAGGGTTCTTGTCCTTGGGAACCACCTGCACGTTGCTGGCGGCGTACCACTCCATGGCCTTTTTACCATAATGGCAAGATGCCGAATCCGGCCAAAACAGTGCGGAACAACCGTGTTTCTTCAGGAAAGGCAGCAGACGTTTATTCAAACACTCTTTCACGTAAATTTCTTGGTTGACAGTCCCGGAAGCTATGAAAATGCTGCTTTTCAAGCCACAGGTACAGATTTTTTCTTTGTTTTTTTTTTGTTTTAAAATAGTTTTATTGAGTTTCATAAAATGATGCTAACACATTACGTCTCCAGATCTAAATGAAGTTCTAATGCTGGAACATCTACTCTACTATTGCTTGTATCAATAAAGCTGATATTATTACTTAGATATTTGAAAATTTTTAACTTGTTTTGCTTGTTAATTGTTTGCAAGACTGGACGGAATAGCTCTTCAAAATTTTACAGCGTTCTTCTATTCAACGATTCATTAATTTTCGTTTGTAACACTCTAAATGTACCATTTAATCTAGGGCATTTGCAATATTTGTTACAAACAGTTTCTGTTTGTGCACCGCAGTGTTCGCAGCTTTCTGCAGCAGCTCTTTCGCTGGTGTGTAGGAGTTTCCGGCAAACAACCTTTCATTGACCCACAGGTACAGAGTTTCTTTTTGGGCGGGACTCAGCTTACGCATAGAGATATTCCTCCGAATTTGTTTCCAGATAATGTTCGGTTGTTCCGTTCAACTCGTGGTATCTCAGTGTTAGTCAGGAAATGGCAGTAGATTTCTTTCGCTCTGTGTCTTCGCTGAAGATTTGTTTAATGGTTTTTATATTGGGGAGGCTAGTTGGGGATGATGTAGGGCTTGCAAACAACGCAATCCAGATATTTCCTCGCGAACTTTGACAGTTTCATGTGATTGAAAATATCTGCTACCTTTCCTCTTCCTTTTGCCGTATTAAACTCCTGTCCCGGCAGCTGCTTGTAGTCGGCTTTGAGGTAGGTTTCGTCGTCCATTACCACGCAGTCAAACTTCGTCAACATCATGGTATACGTACAGCCTCCGAGATCGCGCTTTGGCCGTCGTATTTTGTTTTGTTTGCCATCGCGATTTGGAGTCACTACCTTCTTGTAAGTCGATAGTCCGGCTCGTTTTTAGGCTCGATGCACGGTTGTAGACGATACACCCAGCTTATTTGCGGCATCTCGGAGAGAAAGGTTAGGGTTTCGCTTGAAACTACCGGCAACTCTCTTTGTCGTCCCAGCGGCTTCCGGATTTCGATTCCCCCGATTCAGACTTCCTCGCTGTCGACAAACGTTCCCCAAACACTTTAATTGCATTTGTAACGGTCGATTTGGCAACTTTCAGCGATTTAGTTAGCTTTGCGCGCTAGGTACTCGGATTTCGGCGATGTGCGAGCACAATTTTGGTACGCTGCTCTTCTTCCGTGAGGCATTTTGAGCACTGCAGAGTGAATGCCGAAATCTAAACTGAAGTTACATTCCACGCACACACACACACACACACACACACACACACACACACACATACACACACATATTCACACACACACACACACACACACACACACACACATACACACACACACACACACACACACACACACATACACACACACACTCACACACACACACACACACACACACACACACACACACACACACACACACACACACACACACACACACACACACGCACGCACGCACACACACACACACATACACATACACACACACACACACACACACACACACACACACACACACATACACACACACACACACACACCCACACACACACACACACACACACACACACACACACACACACACACACACACACACACACACACACACACACACACACACACACACACACACACACACACACACACACACACACACACACACACACACACACAAATTTTTCAAGTTTTTTTTTTATCAACTTGATTTTCAAGTTATTTTTTCAACTTGATTTTCATTGAAGAAATTCTCAATTTTACTGGATATTTCCCAGATTTTGGGTTGTAAACTTTGGAATCGAATGCCCAGATTTTGAAAGGTTTTTAGTTTAAGTAGCCCAGATTTACCCTGCCCGAATAAATGCGGTGAAATATCTGGTTAGCTTAGATTTGACTCATCTCCAATGTTCTTGTTCGAATAAATAAACTGGATTGTGGAAACTGAATCCAATTTATTATTCTCGATTTTGATTTTTAGTTCGGTTTATCATTGAGATTAAATTCTGATTCGAATTTTGGTTTTGCAATAAAATTGAAATAAGATTAATTTTTCATGTTCAACACTCATCATTCCGGAGTGTTTAGAGAAAATATTTTAAATATCAACCTATTTTCAATATTTGGTATTGAAATTTTTACTCTCAATTCTCATGCAACATTGAAACTTAAAAAAGTTTCATGGTGGTGGTTCATATTTGGAACATCAGAGTTTCTTCATTTGGAATTTTGATTCAGATTCACTAGTTGATTTATAAATAAACAATTCATGAAAAATTCATATGGAAAATCGAAGATTCAAAATTCAAGTAAGAGATTTCTAGTCTGTCTTTTTTGTTCATAATTTTTGATAATTTTTGTTTGGAATCAAGATTCAGAAATCGATTTCAAATAAGAAATTCAAAATTTTTATTCAGGTTCAAAATGCAGAATCCAGATTCGGAATTAAAAATTAAAATTTCCTAAAACAAAACAGAAAACATGTGAAAACCACTATTATTAAATAGGATCTGAATACATTTTTTATAAATTCTTCGAGGGAATTTTTGGCTGGACAACTTTGCCGAAGACCGTAACTTCGTATCTTTTTAGACAAAAAAGTTATAAACTGTTTAACAGGGGTATGTCTTTTGACATTGATAAACAATAAAATTGACACCACTGCTTGTGCCCCGCGAAGTATGGCATGAAAAGTAGTCATGCAATACCTCCCTAGGCACTCAACAGTGATGTCAATTGAATTTATTGTTTATCAATGCCAAAAGACATACCCCTGTTTAACAGTTAATAACTTTTTTGTCTAATAAGATACGAAGTTACGGTCCTCGACAAAGTTGTCCAGCGAAAAATTTCTTGACACAAAAATCATTAGCATGTTTGGTTAGACAGAAAAAATCAAAATGATGTTGATTTTTTAGTAAAAAATTTGCAATTTTCGTATACAAACCCAAAAAAAATCAAATTTACTCATGTGAACGTTACTTCAAAATTCTGCAAAAAAATCATGGATGAACTTTGAACCAAAACAAAGCTTTTAAGATTTCAGAGTTTGAAAAATGACCCCCTGTACTCTAGAAGCCTCTACCTTCCCATTTCTTGAAGAAAATAGATTTTTCAATGCCATAACTTTTAAAGTTATTGCACATCATGTTGAATTTAAAAATTTGAGCGAAAACAAATTGATTCTGATAATGCGTATATTTGAAAAATATTTAAATAACATTTTTTTTCGAAGATTATCCACTTAGGCACATAAATGATTTTTTATCTCTTCCCAATGAAACAAATATTTCAACTGTGTCAGTTTCAATAATTTTTTTTCTGCTGCCTTTGGCAGAGGACCAGGTGGTTTTATCAACAATCAGGACACAGCGATGAATAAAATCAAGAGTTTTCAGGACACCACTAGATTCTTTTGAATAGCATGCAGCTCTGCTGAGATTGAATAAATAAAGGCAAAATACAGGAACGATAAACGCCTTAATTTATGCAGCTGAAGTAAGAAACATCTCGCCTGGCCTGCAGTTTTTTACAAAAAACACCATTCAAATATGATTTGGGCAAGGGATATCATTGGTAGAACTATTTTTTTTACAGATTTGTTTGATGTTCACATCAATTCATTTTAATTTCAGTTATAATTTAGGTAGTTTTTGAAAATCAGAACAAATCAGGATATTTTTTATCTACTTGATGTGCACTCATGAATCAACCAGTATAGCATCAATGTCTTGATAAGAGTCTAAATTTTTCGGTAAAATGACCACATAAGATATCACATTAAATAGTATCAATGGGTTAAACTTTGAACTCAATTATCTCGAAATCAAGTTTATGGCGTTCAGTTTGGTCAGGTCGAACTTCGACAAGTTTAACCGAAAAGATAAAAATTTTTGCAAGCCAAACATTTTAGTGGGTCCGAAATTGAAAAGTTGCAATTTGTGAGGATGAGCATTTCTTATCAAAATATTTACTTATCCATCAAATAGAAGTATTTGGTTTGGCGAGTAGTTGAAAAAGAGTATTCCAATTTGCAACGTTAGCTTCAGCAAATGTAAACAAGTGTGCACTAAAGCGTCCATGTTTGAGCTTTTTCCCCGAAACTTCTCAAGGGCCATCGCTTAGCCACTCAAATAACCATTTCCCATCTATCTAAACTGGAAACCAATATCTAAAATCACGCAAATAGCTGCCCTGTTCCATTGAAAGGCAGGAATGATAATCTACATTGGCCAGCAAACTCAAACAACAACTATCTCGCAAAACTTTACTTGCTTGCAAGGAATGACTGATTAATTTTGCCAGCATTTAGGTACGGGTTTGCACAGCCAGCCGTGAATTGGCAAATGTGTCTCGGTCCGGCCCCCAGAAATACAGCGCTGCCAACCGGAACCCATTTTGGCTAATTGCAGCCTCCCGGCCAGCCGGCAGTGCCCTCAATCCTCGTCTTAAATCCATCCCGGAACCATAGCTACGGCTCCATCCAATCCGAACCAACCGAAGAAATGAACCAACCTCGACCAGTAGTGGTGGCAATCATCTGTAGGAAAACCGACAACCGATAAACTTATCCAGTGGCTGTCCAAGAACCGACAGCTGGTGCTGTTGCTGATGCCATTGCTGCTGGCCTCGAAACGGAACGGAACAGAACACGCCGGAACGTTTTGGGTACCTTCCTACCTTCGACCGACTACTACTTTGCAAAACTAGCAGAATTTCCAATGCAGAGGCAGAGTAAGTTTTTTGGCAGCTTCCAGATCGTCAATAGGAAATAATTGCTAAAGTTCAACTGGCAACGATTGGAAAACGAGCACCTTTTCAGCAATTACGTGACTTTCGACTTTGGCTTTGGTGCTGCTCTCGAAACGCCAAGAATACCTACCAAGTGCCAGCAGTGCCAAGCCATCATGACTTCCACCCAGAGAGAGAGAGAGAATGTGAAGAAAACACATTATGGCAGGAAAATCTTAACGGTTGTTTGACTTTTGCCACCCCATATACATAAAGATTTGCCAGTAGCAGCATCCCTCTTGCTTTCGACTCAATCGATGGGTTGAGTGCATGCACGGCTTGAGTCTCGTTGAAGCCGTTACGCAACTCCTCCATAACTAATTTCCTTTCTCTGGCTCACCCGGAACAACCGGAAACTTTCATACCTTTTCTGGAAGATTACTAGCTCGGAGTTCTGCTGGGTTGGTTTCGATTTTGGGTTCGGGTGGACTCCGGCATAAATGCCCATAAATACTGGGGTATTTGTGTGGCTTTGGCCCAAGGTAAATCAGTTGATTTCACACAATGAAATATGGATTCCCATTCGGGCCGCAATGCATCATGCTGGCAGTGCTAAAAATATGTCGTCAATCCGAACAGATTGAAAAAGGTATTTCACAAACGGAATTACTTGACGCTTTGTTGGCGCTCGAGTTGAAAGAGTTGGAGATTTTATACGATTATCGAAGTCTGTTCAATTGAAGAGTGGATGAAATGAATATTGTTTTGAGTTATTTAATCTGGGACTGAGGGATTTCATAGCTTTTTGTGAACTATGAACAATTCGTTCCTAAAAATTACGGTAATTTTATATTATTTTGGCAATGAGAGCGCACCAGAAGATAAAAAAAAATCTTCTTCTTTTATCCTTTTCTATCAACATAGCCAATACATGGAACCATCCTGGAAAATCGAAAAAGACTTGCATTTATTTTTCTTTTCAACGTATTCTCTGTTACATGTAAATATGCATTGCAGAGATTATTACGGCCAAGCCAACCATGTGATACATACCAAAAAAGATACTGGAACAAAGGGTTGAGTAAAGCGTGAAGTTTCAAATTAATCGCTCTATACGCTTTATTAGCAATAACTTTATATAAAATTCATACAATACAAAATTTATAGATCGTCGTAGAAAAGGTCGGCTGGTAAACGGTGGATAATGTGCAACACGAGACCCCATAGTGGTCATATCACCTCTTATTCACAACTCCTATCTCTACCTCCCCGTGGTACCGGCTGGGATGCGAGTAACCTAAGCGGAGATCGGGTACCCAACCCCGGTGGATGCTTTGGTCGCATGCAGACTGAGAAGGTGGCGCACGCGTCTGTTCCCCAGGTCAGGGGCGGCGTGCAACAACAACCGAGCGTCTGTTCTCCAGGTCAGGGGCGGCTCAAACAGCGTCTGTCTTGCAGCAAGCGGCTGAATTTATGAAATGCGGCTCCCGCCAGTTAAGTCCAAGATGGCAGCCCCATCGCGGGATAGGGACTTTAGGCTAACAACCTACTGCTCCTGATATCTTGTATTGTTACAGAAACTGAGAGAAGAAATAACCGAATTGGAACTTTGGCAACGACTTTTAGCATGAAAAAACGGACTAGAATTGGGACTTGGAATGTTTTGACCCTTGCCCAGCCAGGAAAGCTGGCTCAACTTGCTAGAGAAGCTAGCCGCCTCAAGCTAGAGATATTGGGACTGAGCGAAGTCCGTTGGCCAGTGAACACAAGACACAGTCCGGGCAAGTACTGCTTTACTCTGGCATACGAGGAGAACATGCTACTCGGGAACGAGGAGTTGGTTTCTTGTTAAGCCCGCAGGCCCATGCGGCCCTCATAAGATGGGAATCGATAAACGAAAGAATAATCGTAGCCAGATTCAGAACACTGGTTAGAAACCTTACAATGGTTCAGTGTTATGCGCCAACTGACGTTGCCGATTTGCAGGAGAAAGAGCAGTTTTACAGTCAATTGAACAGCGTGGTTGAGAGAATTCCGAAGGGTGACATTCAAATCCACTAAGGCGACTTCAACTCAAAGATTGGCTCCGATAATCAGGACCTTGAGCGCATCATGGGGCGCCATGGCCTAGGACAGATGAGCGAAAACGGAGAGCTGTTTGTAGAATTTTGTGGCAACAACAACATGGTGATCGGTGGATCGCTCTTCCCCCATCGACCAGCACATAAGGTCACTTGGGTATCCCAAGATGGCCGAACAGAAAATCAAATTGACCACATCTGCATCAGTCGAAAATGGAGATGGAGCCTTCTTAATGTCCGCAACAAACGAAGCGCAGACATTGCATCTGACTATCACCTCGTCCTTGGCGAGATACGACTGAGAGTTGCGCGTGTTCAACGGCGCGAGGAGAAAGTCGGGTGTCGATACGACGTCCGCCGGTTGGAGAATCCAGAGGTGAAAAGGGCATACGTTGAACAGCTAGAATCCCGAGCCTCGGAGTTGCCGACAGATGGAACAGTCGAAGAACAGTGGTGTGGAATCAAGAATGTCTTTATCACGACGGGCCATGCTACTCTCGGTAAAGTTTGTGGAAGACGAAGTGAATGGATGTCGGATGAAACCTGGAGGATGATCAATGATCGGAGAAAGGCGAAAGTCGGAATTGAGCAGGCATGTACCGGGTCAGCCAAAGCAGCCGCCCGCTTACGATATGCGGAGCTGGAAAAGGCAGTTAAACGAGCTTGTAGACGAGACAAGAGAGCCTGGACAAACTCCCTAGCCGAAGAGGGAGAAAGAGCCGCCGCCATTGGAGATATCCGATTATTATATGATATTTCTCGTCGCCTTAGTGGTGCAAGGACTAATGCAAGAATGCCGCTGAAAAACCGAGCAGGTCAGCTGCTGACAGATCGAACAGATCAGCTCAAGCGTTGGACTGAGCATTCTGATCAACTTTTCCGAGTTACAAATAGCAATGGCCAACAGAACCCGCAGCTCGAGGCGCCCACAGTAAGTCGCATTAATGGCGTCAACTCGGAAGCGCCCTCGCTGGCTGAAATAGAAGCGGCAATCAAGGACATGAAATCCAACAAAGCGCCTGGAATCGATTGCATTCCTGCTGAAATGCTCAAAGCCGACCCTGCCTTGTCAGCACAAATGTTGCACCGTCTTTTCGCTGACATTTGGAATACTGCAACATTCCCGGCCGACTGGATGCAGGGTATCCTCGTAAAGGTCCCAAAGAAAGGAGACCTAACAGAATGTGGTAATGGCGTCGTATAACTTTGATCTGTACAACCCTCAAAGTACTCTGCAAAGTGATCCTGGACAGGATCCAGGAGAAAATCGACGCTGCACTCCGACAAGCTGGATTCCGATCCGGACGATCATGTGTGGACCACATCACAACGCTACGAATAATACTGGAAATCAACGAATTCCAGGACTCTCTTCTGCTGGTGTTCGTTGATTTCGAAAAAGTATTTGACCGACTTAACCATGAAAACATCTGGGCTTCTCTTAGACGGCGGGGGGTCCCAAAGAAACTAGTCCATTTCATCGAAGCACAGTACGAGGCATTTTCGTGCAAGGTCTTGCACGACGGTGTCTTGTCCGAACCAATCCCGGTAACTGCTGGAGTGAGACAAGGATGAATTTTGCCACCGCTGCTTTTTCTCATCGTAATGGATGAGATCTTGACTGGATCGATTGACTGTAGACCAAACCGAGGATTGCCGTGGAATCCTTCAACCATGGAGCAACTGAACGACCTTGACTTGGCAGACGATATTGTTTTGCTCGCCCAAACACAACAAGACATGCCGAGCAAACTCGACGACTTCACCGAAAGCTCCAAGGCAGCAGGTCTCAAAATCAATGTCGGAAAGACCAAGTCGATGGAAATCAATACAGAAAATCGTTCCAATTTCGTGGTAGCTGGACAACAGGTTGAGACAGTGGAGTGCTTCCAGTATCTTGGTAGCCAGATTACGCCTGATGATGGTACCAAGAAGGACATCGAAACCCGGATCAGAAAAGCGTTTGCGAGTCTCCGAAACGGCGCTCACGCCAGATCTCTCTACGAACTAAGATCCGAATCTTCAACTCAAACGTCAAATCCGTATTGCTGTACGGGTGTGAAACTTAGTGCACATATGCGGTGACGACGCGAAAACTGCAAGTTTTTGTGAATCGCTGCCTGCGGAACATCATCCGCGCTTGGTGGCCTGGCAACTGGATCTCAAACGCTGAACTTCATCGCCGGTGTCATCAAAAGGCGCTAGAAATCGAGATTCGGGAACGTAAGTGGAGATGGATTGGGCACACGCTGCGAATAGATGAAAACGAGATTTGCAGAGAGGCGCTTGACTGGAATCCAGATGGGCATCGAAGAAGAGGCAAGCCCAAAAGCTCGTGGCGGCGAAGTCTAGCCGCTGAAATCCGCACAGTTGACGAGAACCTTGGCTGGCAGCAAGTGAAAACGCTGGCTCCGGATCGCCAGCAGTGGAGATCTTTTATCTCAGCCCTATGCGCCGGTCAATCGGCACTGGACCCTTAGGTAGGTAGGTAGGTAGAAAAGGTCGGATCTCACCAAATAGTCAATTGTCAACAAAACATATTCTTCGTATATTCGGCGGCAGTTTTCAAGAGCGAAGCTTATGCTATTTTGAACCTACTGCAACCAAAGTTTCTGAAGCTGATTTGTTTCTTCCAACATCCTGTAGATTTTATTTTTTTGCAATAGCCGACTTCACAATTCTGTACACCTTTGCCGTTATTTTTAACCAGAGACACTATAATTTCATACAGACTGGCAAAGAGAAGAATGACGGCTCAGATTCTTAAAATAAATGCTATTTTTGTCACTTTATCTCGAAATTGCTTTTGAAAAATATTCCAATCATAAAGATCTATAGGTAAAAAAAAATATGGTAAACAACTCAAGTAAATGTCTTGATCTCAGTTAACATCAACCGGAATATCGACCCATAATTTCTAATTACATATTACATTTATGTTCAGCATTTCTGTTCTAGAAAACTGTTTACTGATAGTAAAATCCCAGCCCATATTTGGCAACATAGGAATTCAACTTTCAATTCAGCGTCAATATTGATTGAACAATATGGGACATATGCTGGGGCATATGACAGCGATTAAAATGTGATTTAAATATGATTTAATATGATGCATTTTTTAAATCATGATGTTTTTAAAATTTATTACACAAACAATTGTGTTACTATCATATACTGCACTGGCCTCCTTTGAGATAAGCGATGAGTATTAATTTCTGAGCGTGCCGAAAAAATGAAAAATAGGTGTACTGGTAGCGACATCTAATGGATGTAAGTCCACTTACGAATTTGGTTTGAAACTTAGGTTTGTATTCTCACACACGTTTTCAACACATTTTTGTTCGGGGTCCGTTGTCTGATTTCTGTGGTTAAAACGACTTTTTCACGGAGCCAAAATATTTCGACGTCCGCGCGAGTCAACGCCTACTCTAACTCCGAAGAGACAAAGGCGGCATCCATGAATTACGAAACACAAAAATTGACTTTTTTGACCCACTTCCCCTCGATTGTCACAAATTGTAACGCTGCGACGCGTTTCAAGAGCAGCACCAAACCCTCCCATAAAAAATACGTAACGCTGATTAATACCCCCTCCCTCTCTTCTCATATTTTTTAATTTTGAAGGTTAAAAAACGAGTTTTACATAGCAGTATTTTTATCATTCTTTAAATTTTATACAAAAAAAAAACAAACTGATCTAATTTTTGTCCAGATCACTTCTTAAAACTCAATAATGATAACTTCTGTTAACACTTTTTGATTGTCTAATTCCGATTTTCTCTGTGCTTGTTATCTGTTGGTCTAAAAAGTCTCTCTCAGAATCTTTATGAAAAGAAAAGATACAAACCAGAGGGATCTAAATAACCATCGATCGTTCGAAGATGTGTTTGACAGTCGTTCCCGAAAATGTTCTATAGAACATACACAGCAAATTTTTTTTTGCTGGAAACCAGCAAAATTTTACTGGTTTTTGTCCCGCTGACTTTCCAGCAAAATTTTCAGCAATTTAAATTGCTGGAAAAAACAGCAAACGTTAATGCTGGTTTCCAGCAATTCAAATTGCTGGAAAATCAGCAATCCAGATTGCTGGAAACCAGCTTTTTCTTTCAACAAACCGGCCGTATTTAGTATCAAATTTAAATTTCAATTCAAAATAAAATTGAGAAAAATTGGCAATAAAAACAATTATTTTCTCCCATTTTTCAATAAGGGATTTATTTATTTCGAGAAACACCATTTTTTACAATTTTCTAACATCGGCTCTGGGGTGGCAGCTTTGTGCGAAAGTGTTGATTATCCGCCACCTGTAAAAAAAGTTTTGATTAGTATCTTTTATGGAATATCTACCTGTCCAATAAAAACTCACCTTTGACTTGATGCCTGGTTGCTAGAATATAGAGGAAAATAAAAATAATTCTATTAATCCGACCAAAATTCGTAAAATAAAGTCTCACCTTGCTTCAGCGTACGAAAACAAACAGACTCCAATTTGGCAACCCAATTGCTGATTTTCCAGCAAACTAGATAAATTAAAACCGATAGCTGATTTTTCAGCAAAAATGACAACACTTCAACCTTGCTGGTTTCCAGAAAAATTTCGGATTGCTGAACGTTTCCAGCAATTTTTTTTGCTGGAAATCGAGGCAAAAATTTACTGTGTACATCATGAAGATAAATGGAAAAAAAATCTAAAGCATAGTTTGAAGGAACGTAAGCTTTTGTTAAGGTTTTTGTGAAAATTGCGAAACATTATCTGAAAAGAACTGAAAAAGGTGAATGGTGGCAAAGATTGGATTACCACAAACCTCAAACAAAGAACAAACCTCAAACAAGCCTCAAACTGTGAAAGTTTCGAGTAAGATCAATCCATTTGTGTATTATTTTTTCGAAGTTTTCAACTTTGCAAATTGAATAGTATCACTTCAAACCCAAATTTTATTGAACCATATGAAGCGTTCGGCTAGAAACTCCACGCTTCATTCCTCCCTCTTGTTCCTGTACCTTTTGCGTTTTACATCACATGGTTGCATTCCCTTAAAAAATTGCGTGACACCAAAATAGCTGAGATAAAAATTTGGCTCTCGAAAAATTGCATGACACCAAAATAGCTGAGATAAAAATGAAATTTCTCGAAAGAAAATACCGTAACCTAACGATGAGCAGACCTCCACCCCCTCCCTTCCTACCCTATGTCACAATTCGTAACACTCGAGCTTAATAAATAAACTTAATAAATTAATGCCTCCAGAAATAAATAAATCAGGTGAAAAACCTCAATGTTGCATTAAATGATATATTGGGTAGGATTTTAATTTCAGAGCGTTTTTAGTTGTGTCCACAAGCAAATGGTCCTTTTTTTGCTTAGCGAAAACATTCATTCCATAGATTTTAATCTGCTCTACAAAACCATTCTATTATGATTTAAAAAAAAATCAAAATTTATCTGTTGCATTAACTCGGTACGGGCTACACAGCTAACGAGCTCTGGAACTGGCATAACTTTCTCTTTTGAGGTTCAGTTTTTTTGATTGATTGCTAAACAACACATCTAACCTCTCAGAGAAAAATGTCTTGAAAATTTCAAAAATCGCCACTGAGTTTTTTGCATATTCTTTTTCCAAATAGGCATGTGTCTGCATAGAAGATAGTTTCTGGTATCTTCAAATAAAAATTATTAAATACTTACGAGCACACATTACTGAAGGGTTCAGAAGTTTCTCAAAAATGAAAGCCCTGATTTGAGCAGCAAAATGCAAAATTTAATCTTCAATTTTTCTAATAACTTATCACCAACTAAAATTCTATGATTAAGAAAATGACCGGATAGATATTTTTAATGTTTTTCATTTCATCATTGATCGTCTGGTTTGTGCTTCAATGAGAAATATTTACCAAATGACAATTGGGAAAATCATGAAGATTTGAAACATTTAAATCAAAATTAAAAAAAAGATAAACAAAATATATAAATTCAAATAAGGTTATATTCAGAACCACAACTCAGTGTCTCAAATCTAAATCATAATTTCAAAACATGTTCTGAGAAACAAAATATGAATTTAATTAAAAAAAGCAGGAATTTCACCAAATGTGTATTCAATTTTATATCTTTAAAACACAAACAAAAATCTTTTCATTAGATGTTAACGAATATAATACACATCACAAAAATTGTTATCAAATTGTTATCCTAACTGGAATCATTCATAAGGATGAAAATCCCCGAAAAAAACTGTGAAGAAAATTTCATACGATGCCCTTTCAACCAAGGTTATAAGTGCAAAAATTATCGATTGCAAAATAGAGATTAAATGTTTCAAAAACAGAATCAGTTATCATTGAAAAAGTCAGATAAGGAATCCAAATGAGTTTAATACCTTGAACAAAGATCCTGAGTTTTCGAAATTCAGAAAAAGACCATGAAGTTGAACCTCAGTAACTGAAGAAACAACACAAGACTTGAACATCTCAGCATGGTATGCTAAATCAGGATATTTACTCCAGTAGAGGATGAAATTTTAGTTAAATCAGTTGAAAATATTTCTATACGAATTTCAAGATTAAGACAAAAATTGGGATGGAAATTCAATAAAGAAACTCTGTACTGTCGATTGGTCCAATTTAAGCAACTACAGTTTTTTTTAAGATTTTAATTTCAAAAATTGGGAAAGAAAAGGGTTTGTATGTAATGAAAATGTGGAGATGTGTTTTTTATTACTTTCTTTTACAGTATTTCCTTACCTACTGATATGTTTCGATTAAAAAAAAAAAAATTAGAGGTGTTTTGCCTCTTGTTATTTCGATTTTTTTTTCAAATTCGATTTTGTCCAGATTTTGAAATTCAATTTGAAGATTTTGTATTTCTCTGGCCGCAAAACGTTTGAGAACTCCTCCACAGCTCAATTCAGGGAGCCCCTTCACTTATGTAAGAGAAAAACTATTCTAGATAACATTTTAGAGGGGCCCCTTTAGTTATTATATTTCAAGTTTTCATTCCGATATTTTAGTTTTGATTTCTTTTCATAAATTTTTAGTAGAATGAAACTTTTTTTTCCCTCGGAGGGCCCCCGGCTCAGGGCAATGGCTCTCTTTATACGGCCTTAATGAGAGGAGAATCAAATATTTGTTGAACAATTATGTAAATATAAAAAAACAGCTGTCTCTAAGTCGCGAATTTCAACAAATTGAACGAAAACTTGTATGCCTCGAAATAGCATACAATCCATATTGCACAACATTGAGAACGAGTTGTTTGATCGAAAACTTGAAACAATCTCGAATATAAAAGATGACACAATTCTCATCTGTAAGTTTAATTGATAAACAGTTTGAATTTTCGAGTATATAATTTGTCAAATTTCTCAATTGAAACTTTAAACTTTATTAATTTCCCCCTTTGGGATTTTCGAAATAAAAATCGAATGGGGAAGGATGGCTTATGAAAAAATTATTTTATGTTTGTTTCGGTCTAATTTACGCATGTTTAAGTCGAATAGTGAAAACATTTTAAAAATAACTCCATGTTTTATTCTATAGATCTTTTCAAAAAACTAAAATGAAATGTGTTACAAAATTAAAAATAAATTGAATTTTATACAACGTCATGAATGTTTAAAAAAATTTTTGAAAGGCAGATTTTGAGTACTTTTATGACAAGCATTCAAACATTTGTTAAAATTTTAATTGCTGTTCATTGAAAATATCAAAATATAAAAACCTTTCAACAAATGTTCAATAATTTCATTTTGAAACATTTTCAAAACAAGTCCAAAATTTCTTGAACTATTCAACTAAAAAAAAGAAAAATGATATTTTTTTTATGTTTTAATCAGTACTCCATTGTCACCTCGGGATGCAAATTATCGCTGCTCTTGCTGCCGATTCGAGTGCACCAACTGAAAGCGTTTAAAATAGCCGAAAACCACGGAATCGCTGAAAAGGCGAAGCCAATAAATTGTGTCTATCATGATCTGCATGAAAGTCTCGTGCCACCCGGAGCGTGAACTCGATATTTGAAGTAGTCACGCTTGTCAATTTTCACCACCACCCACCCACCTCAACAACAACCAGCCCGGCAGTCAGTAAGTCGTTTCTTGATAAACCTTTTTTTTTTCTTGAATCGCGTCAGGAAAAGTTTGGCGATTTTTCAGTTGATTGAACGAATCTGGAAGAGAGTGGGTTCTCGGGTTATAAATAGCATATTGAGTCCGGCAGTTAACAGTAGAGTTGATCGAACGGTGTTTGAGGTTAGGTGAATCAACATGGGGTCCGGGCGAGTGCTTTTGCTGGTGGCAGTTACCTGTTGTGTGATTTTGGCAGTGCAGGCAAGGCCAAACGGCAAGGACGAAGAATGGAAGCATGGCGGTGGCAAGGACCACCACAAGGAAGAACATTCGTCCCACGGCGAGAAGGGAGAGAAGGGTTACAAACACGATGAGGAGCACGAGGAAGGCAAAAAGGGACACCACGATAAGGAAGGGCACAAGAAGGAATACCACGACGAAGGAGGTCACAAAAAGAAACACAACGATGAAGGTGGATACCATAAGGAAAGCAAGAAGGGAGAGAAGGGAGAAAAGGGACACAAGTTCGAGGAGAGTGGTAGCTTCAAGAAAGGACACTCGACCAAGGGACATCACGAAATCCATAAATTAGACGAATTCAAGAAGGAGAAGAAGTTCTTTGATGAGGATCACGATGAAGGATTCGATGAGAAGTATGGCGACTTCCATGAGGAGCATGGATACAAGAAGGGTGGCCACGAGAAGAAGGGTCACAAGAAGGCTGGTCATCACCATGATCATTATGGCAAGAAGGGGCACAAGAAGAAGGGATCGCATCATCACGACCATGTGGGCCACAAGAACGAGCACGGCCATGATGAGCACTGGAACCACAAGGAAGATTTCGGAAAGAAGGGTGGCAAGGACCATCACAAGAAATGGGGCCACAAGAAAGGACATCATTAAATGAATTTACAATATCTAGAATCATGTATCGAATTGACTAAAATAAAGACATTTATATTTGTTAACTTCCACTGTTTGTTTATTTATGAAATAAAAAGAGAGAAATTAGAATCGATGAGAAACAGGGATTATAAAATGTGACGATATTTTGCTGTAAAATCCCAACTTTAATATCTTAAATATCGATTTTTCAAGAATAATAAATCTTAAAATAAACATTGAAGACAACAACCAGAAATGAGGCTCTCAGAGCCAAAGGGGTATAAGTGACAAAATGATCGATTTTGAATTAATGTTGCTAAACGATTATTTTCATTTCAAACTATTTTTGATTATTTTTTCAGATTTTTTGAATTTTTTTCATACTTTTACATGATCGATTAACTGCCCCATAACAATACGATATTTTAAATTTCGTCTCAAAACTATTAAACAGATAATATGGATTACCCCTTTTCAGCCTTCGGATTAAAAAATTGCAAAAACATTGAACTATTTGTAAGGACGATCCTTTTTAGTTACAGGTCTTTCACATACAATTTAAAAACTGTCGAGACCCCTGTGGGCAAGCTTCCAAACTAATCCACTGCATAATTACGTTATTTTCGTAAAATCATTGACCTGTGTTGGTTTACGACCTATGAACCCTACATACGATGCTGTGACGGTCGAAAACCCACGAAGCAGAAGGACTTGTGAAGATGATAGATTCTGAGTGAAACAGCTAATCGGCAGAACTGAACTGCAGAAGATTAACCAAATGAAGAAAACCCTTAGCATCTTTGCACCATTTTGAATTGTATAAGAGTCAGTTATAATTAAGAGCAATTTGGCACTGGTCATGTTAGACCCCCAGATAGAAATTTAAATTTGCCTGAATATATGTATGTTAAATGTAGTTTTCGTAATCAATAAATTCGTTATCAAAGTAGTGTGTATTTGAGCCAAATAAATGTGTACCTTTTTGCCGTGAAATAAAGTGTGCCTAATTTGTAAAATCGGAGTTGTTACTTACCACCGGAGCAGAAAATTGTCACCATCACAAGGATCATCACCTCCCACGGAATACCCCAACCAACCAGGAGCCCAAGGTTAGCCCCATTCGGAACCATACCATACAGTCCACTGCGAGGTCCAAACAAGGGTTTGGACAGCACCCCAACATTTTGGTCATTCGAGTCGGATCACCAGCTCCTCGGGAACAATTTCTGCTAAAAATCGCCATTCGGAAAGGGAACAAATTAAATTTCATCGCACGACCGCCAAAAGCTCATCAAAACCCCATCAATCACCTACTGGTAACAGCATCTCACCAGTGAGTTGGTTGCTTCTTGATCTCATCGAACACCGGACCCCACCAATACTACAAGCTATCGCCGTTTATCAACTGTAAATGCTGCGTTTAGCACACTTCAATTTTCGGATGGATTCTGGAAATTAATTGGATTGCTTCGAACTTTCACACCACATACATCAACTGAACTGCAGCTCTAGCGGATTTCACTGGTTTTCCAGGTAAATAAACTACTCTTGCAGTCTATGTTCAGTCGATGCATGGACCTCCTTTGTGAATACTACATCCTTCGTTTTTACACTCTCTTCGTAAACAACTCCGGAGCCAATCCAAGGTCGTATTGGTAATAATCAACCACCACACATCCACTGGTCAACGATACTACAACTCCGATAGCGCCAGATCACAACCATCGAAGTCGTCGAAAGTGATCACCACTACCGAGCCAACCGTGACGTCATTGACCGTTACACTTGGGAAAGTTGGAGCCGACGTCAAGGGTGACGTCATCAAGCACAGCCAGGCGGAGAATTATCCCAACCAATCAATTAACCATTCCGGCGGTTAATTTCATCATTAATTTATGCCCTTGTTCCGACGCAGTCACAGTAGTCAAAGAAAAACAATCGAGATTACGAAAACTCCAAATCGACTACGAATGTAAAGTGGAATAGCCCTAAGAGAAGAAATGAAATGTTATTATTACACACAAAACATGAATTTCTCCAAACACAATTTCACACAACACAAAACATTGAATTGCCAACACTGCACACTCACACTATAGTTTTAAGAGTGAGACGAAAAAGTGATAAGTGAAATCAAAGTCTAGCTGTAAGTGACATGTAAATTATTTATTTGCAACAATAAAGATCACTTTCTAAACCTAACTCGCGAGCATCAGACGTGTTTTGCCACCGAAAATTTCGTTTTGTTCTCGGCCTTTGATTCGCTCCGCCATCGCTGGTCAACTTGATGACCAAAGTTGTTGCTGCTACCCCGGAATTCGTTAGCCGTTTGGGACCCAATTCGTGGGACATCAATAACGGAATCCTGCGTCCGTACATGGTCCTTCATCCCGGATTGAATCGCACGTACCTGTCAGGCCTGGGGAATAATTTTCGGCGTTCACCACCAGCAGAAAGTGCCATCAATTTTGTAGCAGCAGCAGCAGTTCATTTCATCATCATCACCACCAGCAGCAGCAATCAATCACCGCGGAACAGCCAGCAATCCTGAAAGGAATCATCGTTCTAGTACATTGTGATAGTTCGTATACACGATTACTTACCTGTTTTTCGACTTCCAGGGGGGTTGGTCATCGGTCCCGAGTGCGTGATTGAGGCTTCTTCGTAGAATTGGACGTCCGACGGAACTTTTCGAACTTCGCTGGAAATATATTCGGGTGATTTTTTTTTCCGATTTGTCAACATAAACAAACCGTAGGTTGGACCGGTCCGGTAAGTCATATGCCCACTATTCTTTCGCCGGAAACGGTTCCATGTAAAAAGTTTGCACAATTGGTGCATATTTCGGATATTTTTTTATCATCGAACATTGTTCGTCGGCCATTGCTGTAGGCCATAGAAGATCAATTTGGAGCTCACTATTAACCCTTCAAGTCCCAGTAGCACAAAAAGTGCCTAATTCAAAAATATTTTTGAAAGTTTTTTTATTTTTGAATTTTTGCGAATCGATTGCGATTATCGATTTTTCGGGTAATTTAACCCTCTCAGTACCACTGGAAAATTTTTGAAAACAAAAATAAAAATTTTTCGGTATTTTGCGGTTTTTTTTGAATTTTTTCCGCTAAGCGATGAAAAAAGAAGTGGAGTTAAAGAAAAACTTGGTGATTTATCGCCAGGCTCGAGATTCAATGGAACGAGCCATGAATTTCATGCAAAATTTCGACCCGGATACGCAAGTTGAGCAAGCTTTAGCTCGAAAAAATGCTCTTGAGAGTAATTATAAGCGATTTTGTCAGGCCTCATTGAATCTTGAGAGCCTTGAGGAGGAGGAAAATACCGAGACAGATTACGCGATGGATATGGCGGCTTTTGAGGAGGATTACTTCACGCTCAAGGCATTTTATGCATCGTTGGAAGTAACCCGCACGCCAGCACCGTCGTCAGCTTCGACAAGTCATTCGTTTCGTTCCTTAAAATTGCCGGATATCAAACTGCCTGATTTTAGTGGCGATATTCTTGGATGGTTTTCGTACTACGATACTTTCGACTCTCTTGTACACAGTAATTCGGATATATCAGATGTGCAAAAGTTTCATTACCTCAAGTCGACTCTTCGAGGAGAGGCATTGAAACTAGTGGAGAAAATGTCAGTCACGGGGAGCAATTATTCGGTGGCGCTAAAAATTTTGACTGATCGGTACCAGAACTTGAACATCCTGGTACGCAGTCACATTGATGCATTGTTCAAGGTGGAAAAAGTGCGGAAGGAGTGTCCTCGTGAATTGACAAGTTTGGTCGGTGACTTCGAAAACAACTTGGGAATTCTGGAGAAGCTGGGCGAGAACACTAAAGGCTGGAGTTCACTACTGGTGTTCATGGTGTCAGCGCGACTGGATCACAACACGCTTCGCGAGTGGCAGCGAGCTGCGGATAAGAAACGAATGCCAACCTACGATGAGCTGATCACTTTCATCCGCGAGTACGTGATGGAGTTGGAAACATTGCAGTCCGATCGACCATTGTGTGACTCCATACCTGTTCCCCTGATCGTGAATGCCGGGACTACCGTCAAACCCAAAAACAACTGTGCGGCGTTCGGGATGGGACATCGTCTATATTTCTGCGACCAGTTCAAACAAATGCCAGTTACTCAACGTGCTGCGATCGTGAACGAAGCTGGATTGTGCGTCAACTGCCTGTTTGGAAAACATTCGTTCGTTACTTGCAAGTACGGAGCCTGCCAAATATGCGGAACCAAGCACCACTCACTATTGCACGTCCCGGATTTGGATACAGCTCGTGAATCCAGCATAAACCAATTGGAGAACCAGTCATTAGTTTCGAATTCCGCTGGTGACGATCGTACGCTTCCTGTTTCTGCTTCTCTCAGCCTCTCCGCCCATACGCACTCGGGGACCAAACGTCTCGACCTCTCCCCTTCGAATCAGGTATTTCTCGCCACTGCTGTCGTCAAAGTTTTCGGTCCAAAGGGTACATCGTTCCTCGCTCGGGTTCTGCTTGATAGCGCTTCACAGCCGAATCTAATGACCGAAAGATTTCGTCGTCTTCTTAATTCGCGGAAGACTCCTGATAACACGGAGATTGCTGGCATAGGAGGAAAAATTTCTGCAGTTTCACTATTTTCGACTGTCGCTACGGTTGCCTCACGATTGAACAACTTCCGAGTTCCGCTGGAGTTTATTGTTTTGGATAAGGTTACCAGCGATCTTCCAACAAGAACCGCTGATACAAGCGATTGGGTCATTCCGGAGAACGTTCGTCTTGCTGATCCATCGTTTGCTACGCGGGGTCCCATCGATATGGTGATCGGTGCACGTGTTTTCTTCGAGCTCTTGCGAAGCGGTCATTCCAAACTTGGTGAAGGAAAACCGGTGCTCCAGAATTCGGTGTTTGGTTGGCTCGTATCCGGTATTCACGACTGCGGTTCCAATGAGAGTGAAGTTCGAGTTCATTGCAACCTTTCAACATTTCACGATCCCAGTACGAGTGTTAACAAAAAGGTCCAGACTTATTCTACATTATCAGGAGAGGAGCGCCTCTGTTACGATTATTTCGAGTCACGAACAAGCAGAAATTATTCCAGTCTGCCCAATAAACTGGAACTCATCGGTCAACTGTCGCAGCCTTCGATTCCTCGTCTCGTTTTCGGGAAAAATGGATTTGCTGATTCGTCGCTACGTGCCTTCGATGCATGCATTCATCTTCGCTCGATTTCGTTATTGGGTGCAGTCAAGACCCGCCTGTTGAGTGCCAGTTTTCGTTTGGCAAATTCTTTCGCCACCAATCAGGATTCGCAAATTCGGCAGCTTAATAAATTCGTTACGTGGCTGCATGTACCTACAGAAAATGATCCGGCTGACCACATTTCGCGTGGTTTGACTACAGAATCGATCGTTGGCAATGGACTGTTGTGGAATGGTCCGAAATGGCTGCTTCGAATTCCTCAACCTTGGCTAGCATCTGGGTGTACCTCGAAATCCCTGCCATCTCCAGAAGTATACACCGAGAAGAGGAAATCCGTTTTTGATTCAGCAGTCTGCATTCACCCGGAATCCTGGATACGAGAAACATTTGGCAACCTCGATAATTCTTCTGTTCTTCGAATTCTCTTCCGCAAACTGTTCATCAACGTTACGAGACCATACGACCGAAAGAATCCGTGCCTCATTCAGAACTTCGTGGTGAATCCCATCAACCTCGACGCTCACGAAGAATTGCTTTGCGCTGGATATTCGCATCTGTTGGCTGCAGTTCGTCGCTACTGTTTGATAGATGGTCCCAACAAAACTCGAAATACAGTCCACATACACATCGTCAAACATCACCTACAAGTGGCTCTTGTTGTCCTTCAGACACAAGACAAATTTACCCTTACGGTTACACAAATAAAAGCGTGCTTCAAATCCTGGCCGCTTTCTTCCCACTCAAATGATCCTACAGACCCCGAGGCCCTAACTCCAGGCCATTTCCTCATCGGTGGTCCGAAAAAATCCTTTCCCGAACCAAACCCTATCACACTATCCACCAATCACCTGCTCCGCTGGCAAATCCAACAGCGTGTCCTCCAAGCGCTTTGGGATCGCTGGTATGTTTTCCTGCCCACTCGACAGCGTTCTCAAAAATGGCCCGCTCAACACCCGAATCTATCCGTCGGTGACATGGTTCTGGTAGAAGACGACACCTTGCCTCCAATAAAGTTGTCCATCGCTCGAGTCCTGAAGACGATTGTTGGCGACGATGCGTGTGGCAGAGTTGCAGACGTGCTGTGTGACGGAAACCAAATCCGCCGTTGCTCAATCCGCAAAATGTGCCCGCTCCCACATTGCGAAGCCTCCGAATACTCCACAGTCACGGAATCCGAGCGTCAGCCTTCCGCTCCGAGCTGCACTCCCCAACCATCTCCCACAATTGATCTTCAGGCAACATCTACACTTCCGGCTGCTGCTCAATGCGTGCTTCTTCCGACAACACGTTTGATTCCGACGGCGACGGTTACAAATCGGTGGCGAACCAGATTACCATCGGTTATTCATCGCAGCCATCGTGTAAATCACCATCGACCAATGTTCCATCCGTCCGAGGTCCTGTTGAAATGGACATTTCAAGGGGGGCGGCATGTTCCGACGCAGTCACAGCAGTCAAAGAAAAACAATCGAGATTACGAAAACTCCAAATCGACTACGAATGTAAAGTGGAATAGCCCTAAGAGAAGAAATGAAATGTTATTATTACACACAAAACATGAATTCCTCCAAACACAATTTCACACAACACAAAACATTGAATTGCCAACACTGCACACTCACACTATAGTTTTAAGAGTGAGACGAAAAAGTGATAAGTGAAATCAAAGTCTAGCTGTAAGTGACATGTAAATTATTTATTTGCAACAATAAAGATCACTTTCTAAACCTAACTCGCGAGCATCAGACGTGTTTTGCCACCGAAAATTTCGTTTTGTTCTCGGCCTTTGATTCGCTCCGCCATCGCTGGTCAACTTGATGACCAAAGTTGTTGCTGCTACCCCGGAATTCGTTAGCCGTTTGGGACCCAATTCGTGGGACATCAATAACGGAATCCTGCGTCCGTACAGCCCTCATCCATTGGCATTCAAGGCATATCACTTATTGGCATCCCATCCCCGAGAAAACACACCGATATTCAGCCCCCAATCATTCGTGATCCTTCAAGGTCACGGTTACTAGGCGAAAGGTCGCCATTGCATTTCACGGTCAACTTCGATCCCGTGATACTCACCGTAGAAGGTTTACACCAGCCACCAATCAACATTGCGAATCGCGACACCAGCACTACGTATCCGGAGAACTCGCACTGCACGGAACCGACGGTTTTTATCCCCGAGCACGGCCTGTTCGGTCAGGTTAGTAAATTCACACTCCGCACTTTACTAAATTGACCGGCCGTTGCTGGACTTATCGTGATACTGAACCGACACTGAATTGATACCGCATATAATAAAATCTCACGAACACAACCATATGGTGCATCGAACATTGGAATAAGTTGATGTTCGATATTGGAAGGCAGTTTTGGTGAGCAAAGTGCCCACTAGTGCATTTTTACAAACATATTGCACTTTTTTGGATGATCGAGTACACCGTTCAACAAATTTTAGTACTCATTCGACATTGAGTTTATTCAGCGCAACTTATTTTTCGGTGAGGTTAGTAGAACCAGATAGTATACGTCCTACCGAAGCTATATTTGAAGATCAATACTAAACCATTTTATCCTGCCAACCTCCTGCCAACTCTCGCAAATCTGATCCGAGTCCGAGCGAAAATTATTACAACCGAGGCGCAATAAATTAATCGAGCTATCCGAGGCGCAGTTGGCGCGTACAGGAAGCAATAATTCGATTTGGAATTCCGTACCTGTAGAGGTGTGCAGCTTTAATTTCCTTAAAGTAAGTTAAGCTCTACAGAGTATATGTCCTTTGCCGAAGCTTGATAGAAATTGAAAACTACAACAAAAATTGTATTCTCGCCCACAACATCATTTGTCTGATCGAGATCGAGCTCAACGTATCACACGCGTATTCAACCACGTTTTTGGAAGCATAATACCTGCCATAAAATCATCTTGCGTATTGCCATTCAATTTTGGATTTGAAGGAGCTTTCCTGTAGAGGGGCACAGCTTTAAGTTTTTTTAAAGTAAGTTAAGCTCTACAGAGTATATGTTCCTTGCCGAAGCTCAAATTAGAATTGAATTCTAACAACGTGATTTTTTCAACCGTGAACCCCTGTGTGAAATCCGAAACCATGGCTACGAATGCCACCACGAGTTCGTCCTCGAGGAATCCACCACTTCGAAATCTGCAGACAAAGGTGAAGGCGTTGATGGAGATGTTTAAGTCCATAACCACTTTCGCGAGCACTCTGGGGGAGGTTTCTTCAGCCCAACAAATCCATGTTCGGCTGGAGAAACTCAACGAATTGTGGGATCGAATCAACGACGCGCTGATTGAGGTTGAAATGCACGAGGAATATTCATCGAAAGAGGCCACTTGTTCAAATATACGACAGGACTTCACCACCAAATATTACAACGCGAAAGCATCCATGTTGGAACGCATAAAGGAGTTGGAAGTCAATAGCAGCGTTCTGCATTCCACCAGAATCATGGACTCATCGATTCAACCAACCATCGAGCATGTAAGGCTACCGCAGATTAAGCTGCAAACGTTTGACGGCGACATCGACCAGTGGCTAAGCTTCCGAGACCTGTATCTATCCCTGATCCACACCAAGGCGGACTTACCGGAGGTTGAGAAGTTCCACTACCTCAAGGGCTGTCTCACCGGAGAAGCGAGGGCTCTCATCGATCCGTTGGCGCTCACAAGAGCAAATTATCAGGTAGCTTGGGACATCTTAATGGCCAGGTACAACGACAGCAAGGTGTTGAAGCGCAGGCAGATTGGAAACCTGTTCAAATTACCCAAGGTGACTAAGGAGTCGGCCGTGGATATCCAGACACTACTGGAAGGGTTCGAACGCGTCGTGCAGACCCTGGACCAGTTAGTCAAACCAGAGGAGTACAAGGACCTGCTGTTGTTGGAAATGCTGTGCTCCAGGTTGGACCCAACAACTCGTCGAGCATGGGAAGCACATAGCGCTAATCAAGAGCAGGACAAGGTAGCAGATCTTACTCAATTCCTCCAAACTCGTGTGAAGATCCTTGCATCGCTCCCGTCTAAGGCGCACGAGAATAAACCGGAAGTTTTTCAATGGCAGAAGAAAAACAGCGCTCCCAGAACGAGCCACAGCGCAACCCAGATGATGGCCGGAAGTTGCATCGCTTGTCCAGAATCCCATTTGCTGTACACATGCCCTACGTTCCTGAGGTTGAGCGCTTCCGCTCGAGACAAGCTGCTGCGACAAAACTCCCTCTGCAGAAACTGCTTTCGGCGTGGCCACCAAGCTTCGGATTGCAGATCGAACCAGGTTTGTCGCAGATGCAGAGGAAAACACCATACCCTAGTCTGCTTTCGAGACGATGGCGGAAACACCAATAATCGCATCGTACAAACCTTTACACCCGCTCAAAATCCCAACCAAACCACACCTGCAGCCAACTCGGGGTCAGTTTCTTCAAACATGGCCAGGAATCATTCGTCAACAGTGCTGCTAGCTACAGCGGTCGTCTTAGTGGAAGACGACACAGGCAAGGTTTTCCAAGCGCGGGCTCTCCTGGACTCGGGCTCGGAATGCAATTTCATGACAGAGGGGCTCTGTCAACGTATGAAGGTATCTCGTAGGCGTTCGAACATTTCCGTCCTTGGGATTGGCCAATCTAACACCAGCGTCAAACATCAAGTGTCAGTGGTTATTAGGTCAAGAATGTCAAACTTTTCTCGGTCGATGGATTTCCTTCTACTACCAAAGGTCACAGCGGATCTACCTACAACCAGTGTGGCGGTTTCCTCTTGGCAGTTTCCACAAGGTGTGGAGCTAGCCGACCCGGCATTTTTTAAATCGAAATCCTTGGATATGGTGCTAGGAATACAGCACTTTTTCTCATTTTTCCCGAGCCATGCTAAAATTCCGTTAGGAGAAGGATTACCAATGCTGATAGAATCAGTATTCGGTTGGTTGGTAACAGGATCCGTGGAGAACCAAGGTTTTACTTCCCTTGCTTGCAATACGGCTGCAAAGATAGATTTGGATGAACTTCTCACTCGTTTTTGGTCCTGTGAAGAGATAGGGTCTCTGAACAATTATTCCCCGGAAGAACAACGCTGCGAGGCGCAGTTTGTTCTAACCAAGTGCAGAAGTTCCGATGGGCGATACACCGTTGCGTTACCAAAGAACGAAAAAATATTGGCAAACATTGGCGAGTCACGGGAGATGGCTTTTCGTCGACTGCAATCCCTGGAACGTAGACTGGAAAAGGAGCCAGAACTACGTAAACACTACCACGGTTTCATGGAGGAATACTTGGAGCTTGGACACATGCGCAGGGCGGATGTGGGTCCAGAAAAGCGGTTTTACCTTCCTTATTATCCAGTTATCAAGCAGGCTAGCACTAGAGTGTCCGTCCCGGGATTTCCCGGTCGGGAATTCCCGGGAATTTAAAAAAATCTGGAATTCCCGATTCCCGGGAATCATAGTTTCATTCCCGGGAAATCCCGACATGTATGAAATTATAACTCTGGGAAAGCCTCCGGAACTATTCTTATTGATCTTTTCGAAAATGTAGTCATACAAAACTCATTGAGGATATGCCGATTCCTGAAGCAGTAGACGCTTTGGAGCCATTTGGTGCATTTTTCATTTTCCATTTTGGTGGTTCTCAAATAGATAAGTTTAAAAATATTATATGTATTTCCACACCGTTTTCATTGAACGAAAACCCACAACACTTCGAAAAACATATGAAAAATCGCGCAGCAGGTCGGCAGATTCAGTTTTCTTGAAAGTAATATTTATGCATTTATTTGAAAACTTAAAAATAAAGAAGACATCGCTTTCTTCATATGAAAAGCAAATTTGTAAAGTGTTCAGAAAAACGAAAAAAGGTTGGAAAAATCAAACAAACTAAAAGATAATTTTTTTTATTAACCCCTAGTTGCATGAATGAATTCTTTATTTGACTTATTCAGGCTATTTTATTGTTCATTTGACTGTTTTCAATTTATTATTGTTGAAAACAGGTTGAGTTATTTGATTAAAAATAAGTCGAAAAACATTATGAAGAGTACATTTTGAACAAATTATGGGCTTTTATGCACTACAGGTTTGAATCGAATAGCATATATACATGTTTTTGAATATTTCCCGGGATCCCGGGAATTCCCGGGAAACAGGCCACCAGATTTCCCGATTCCCGGGAATGAGAAAACGGCCGGGAAATGGACACTCTAGCTAGCACAACCACGAAGGTACGAGTCGTATTCGACGCATCGGCTAAAAGTAGCAGCGGCATATCCCTCAACGAGGCGTTATTGGTTGGACCCGTAATCCAGGATGAGCTTCGTGCTCTCATTATGCGTAGTCGGATGAAACAAATCATGGTGGTAGCAGATATCGAGAAGATGTTCAGACAGATCGGAATTCATGAAGCGGATATGCCCTGGCAAAGCATTCTGTGGAGAGCTGACCCTAACAAGGAAGTTGAAACCTTTGAATTGGCCACCGTTACGTATGGTACGAAACCTGCGCCATTCTTAGCAACCAGAACGTTGAAACAACTAGCCATCGACGAGCATCATCGATTCCCAGCGGCATCCAAGGCATTGGAGGAGGACGTTTATATGGACGATGTAATAACCGGTACGGATCTAGAAGAAGATGCTGTCAAGTTGTGTGTAGATCTCATCAAGTTGACGAGTAGCGTAGGTTTTCGTCTAAGGAAGTTCGCATCCAATTCAGCTGCGGCCCTGAGAGAGGTGGATTCCGAAGACCTGGCCCTACAACAAACCGAAGAGATAAATCTAGATCCTGATCCAGCAGTAAAGACCCTCGGATTGGTTTGGCTCCCACGCACCGATTACTTTCGGTTCAATTTCAACATTGAAAGAGTTCCTATGGACGAGCGATTATCCAAACGAAAAATCCTGTCAGCCATAGCTATGCTTTTCGATCCCCTGGGACTGGTAGGAGCGGTAACAGCTAGTGCGAAAATCTTCATGCAGCGTTTGTGGCGACTACAAGAAGACGGTCACAGATTAGACTGGGATCATCCTGTACCGGTTAACGTAGAACAAGAGTGGCGAAATTTCTACGATCAATTACCTACCCTGAACGCTCTAAAGATTCAACGTTGTGCTATCATTCCCAATGCAATTAAGGTGGAATTGCATTTCTTTTCGGATGCATCGGAGCGCGCGTATGGGGCGTGCGCATATATTAGGAGCGTCGACGTAGATGGAAAATCCTACGTATGTCTACTAGCATCGAAATCCAAGGTGGCACCGCTAAAATGTCAATCTATTCCAAGACTGGAGCTTTGCGGAGCACTTTTGTCGGCGGAATTATCCAGCAAGGTACGGGCAGCGGTGAAGATGCAGGTTGACATGCATTTCTGGACGGATTCAACGTGTGTCCTTCAATGGTTGAAGGCAATCCCGACGACATGGTCGACATTCGTAGCTAACCGTGTTGCAAAAATACAAACACTTTCCGAAACCTATCCTTGGAGACATGTTCCTGGCCTGCAGAATCCAGCAGACCTCATCTCACGTGGTATGGACCCAGAGCAGATTGAGGAATGCGACTTTTGGTGGAAAGGCCCTGAATGGTTAGGGCAAAATCATTTTCCGGAGCAGCCAAGAACCCTGGAGTCACCAATAGCTGAAGAGGAAGTTCGTCGTTCAGCACACCCAGCTACCAGTTGTGTAGCACATTTTGGTGAGGAGTATGTGCAAAAATTTTCGTCCTTCACTAAGCTCATACGTTGTACCACATACTGGATGCGACTCATGCGAATACTCAGAAATTCCGAGGACAACCGTAGCAGTTTGCTGACAGTAGAGGAGTTGAGAGAAGCAGAGTTTGCAATTATCCGCCGTATCCAACAAGAGTCATTTCCTACTGAGTGGAAGGCTCTAACCAAGAACGAAGCTGTTCATCGCAGTTCACCATTAAGATGGTTTACCCCACAAATATCGTCGGACGGACTGATTCGTGTTGGAGGAAGATTGGGTAGATCACTTGAAGCAGAAGATACAAAGCATCCCATAGTGCTACCAGCAAAACACCCGTTTACTACGATGTTATTCGAGCACTACCACATCAAACTTCTACACGCCAGTTCTCAATTATTACTTAGCTCAGTGAGATTGAAGTATTGGCCACTTGGTGGCAGAAATGTTCCACGGCAGGTAGTTCATAATTGCATGAGATGCTTCCGTACTAAACCTAACCCAATTGAGCAATTTATGGGAGAATTACCTCAAGCACGTGTCACAAAACCGGCGTCGACTACTTTGGACCGATATACGTTCGTCTAGCTCCCAGAAGACCAGCGGTCAAGGCATATGTGTCGGTGTTTATCTGCCTTTGTACGAAAGCGGTTCACCTAGAGCTGGTATCCGACTTGTCAACAGATCGCTTCCTTCAAGCATTACGACGATTTATTGGAAGAAGAGGATACTGCTCCGACATGTATTCGGATAATGGAACGAACTTCGTAGGGGCTCGTAATTATCTTCGAGAGCTACTCAGGTTGCTTCGTAGCGATGAACATAAAGAAGCGGTTTCTAAGGAGTGCGCCAACAACAATATCCAGTGGCACTTCATACCACCAGCAGCACCTCATTTCGGCGGACTTTGGGAGGCAGCAGTCAGATCAGCCAAAAAGCACATCTTGAAAGTTCTAGGAGAAAATCCAATTCCATTCGAGGACATGACTACACTCTTGGTACAAGTGGAAAATTGCCTCAACTCGAGGCCCATTACCACTTTAACAGATGATCCTGATAACCTCGAACCACTAACACCAGGACATTTCCTTATTGGCGAACCATTGCAACAGCTGCCTGAGAGGAGTTACCGCGAAATACCCATGCATAGATTGAATCAAAGCCAAACCTTGCAGAAGAAGCTTCAGCACTTTTGGGATCGTTGGAGAGTGGAGTATTTGACACAACTTCAAGGGCGGTTCAAAAGGTGGAAGAAACCGATCGATATCAAGGTTGGACAGTTGGTAATTATCAAGGAGGAAAATTTGCCACCTAGCCGTTGGAAGATGGGCAGAGTTGAACAAGTTCATCCAGGGTCAGATGGAGTCGTCAGGGTCGTCACTTTGAAGACTGCAACGGGACCTTCTACGCGTCCGGTTGAAAAGCTGTGTTTTTTGCCTTCAGCATCTCAACCAGATTCCAATCAAGCCAGTTCCTCGGAGATTCAGAAAGATCAGTAGCACCCACCCTTGTGTTCGCGAGATTCTTTTCTTTATTTTCA
The DNA here is from genome assembly GCF_029784155.1 of Uranotaenia lowii. NCBI lineage: Eukaryota > Metazoa > Arthropoda > Insecta > Diptera > Culicidae > Uranotaenia > Uranotaenia lowii. The sequence goes on from NC_073692.1 coordinate 91,649,598, forward strand.
GAAATTCGAGCGATTTCAGGATGGGCCGGGATGTTGGTTTACGACCTATGAACCCTACATACGATGCTGTGACGGTCGAAAACCCACGAAGCAGAAGGACTTGTGAAGATGATAGATTCTGAGTGAAACAGCTAATCGGCAGAACTGAACTGCAGAAGATTAACCAAATGAAGAAAACCCTTAGCATCTTTGCACCATTTTGAATTGTATAAGAGTCAGTTATAATTAAGAGCAATTTGGCACTGGTCATGTTAGACCCCCAGATAGAAATTTAAATTTGCCTGAATATATGTATGTTTAATGTAGTTTTCGTAATCAATAAATTCGTTATCAAAGTAGTGTGTATTTGAGCCAAATAAATGTGTACCTTTTTGCCGTGAAATAAAGTGTGCCTAATTTGTAAAATCGGAGTTGTTACTTACCACCGGAGCAGAAAATTGTCACCATCACAAGGATCATCACCTCCCACGGAATACCCCAACCAACCAGGAGCCCAAGGTTAGCCCCATTCGGAACCATACCATACAGTCCACTGCGAGGTCCAAACAAGGGTTTGGACAGCACCCCAACAACCTGTTAAAATGGAGCCGACCCACGACTTAAAATTTTATACTTAAAATCAATTGCCCAATCCTCGAAACAGCCATGTTTAAGTTTTTATTTCACCCTCTGTTGCCTAATCCCGCCTTAAGACGAGGTTCACTAGAATCGGCATTAAATCAAAGCCAAGCATTATTTTCAATTCCTTTTTACGCAGAATGTTTCCAAATATATTTATCTAACAATCCATACTAATGAAAACTAAAAACATTTGAAAACTGGAAATGGACCTATTTTTCGAAAAATCTTAAATTTGACAGCCGAATAAATCCTAGATCCATATTTTATTTCGATTAAAATAAAATTATTAAGGGGGGGGTTAGGGCCTAACACTTTCAAAAAATCGATTTTTTATTTTTTTTTCTTATTGTAAAACATTTCAAGAATGTTGTGTCAAATTTTCAAGTCGATTGAAGCAAAACTGTAGAAATTATAGGCCTTTATCTCCTCCTATCTAATACTGCAAGAAAGCAAGAGCAGAAACTTCAAACGCGTTTTTCTCGAAAGCCCCAGACCCCAACGTTTTTCTTTTCTATTTTTTTTACTTTGGGGAGATTTTACAGATAAAAAATGGCGGATTTTTTCGTGAAAACCCGTACTTCAAACAGCCACAAAAATTTCATAAAATATTTTTTAAGTTAAACAAAAACGTTGGGGTTCAGAAAAACATCTATTAAAAATATTTTGCTCTGATTTTTTGACTTCAGATGATTCTGTGCTGAGATACAGTGTCCACCGCAAATCCTGTTTTCTAAAAGGTATCCTCGAAAGTGCTCCGTCACCGGCTCATTTTTCAATATTTTTCTACGAAAAAATTACTTAATGTTTTTTTTAACAATGCTTTGTATAATGCATTTTTTTATTTTTTAAATTGCGACCCAGAGATGGGTCTTGACTTTTTCGCATGTTTTTCAACATCGATTTTCTCTTATCTAGTCCCTGAAATTTCATCTAACACAGTTGGATTCATTTCTCTACAAAAAAAAATGGTGTTTTTTTACCTGTTAGACGCTACCCCCCCACCCCCGCCTTAAGGTAGTTAGGTTAAGAGTTCTCACTATTCTAGATTGATTATTTTAGAAAATATTCCTTAGTAAGGTAGGAAAGCTGAAAAAAAACCCCGTCCTTAGGCGGGGTTGGGAAACAACGACAACTTTAAAAAAAATATGTACCTAAGGCTATGATCATTTAGTATACGGGCACTTTATTTTGGTTATATCTACGTTAATAGACCTCGGATATGCAAAACTTTAGTAGCGTTGTGTTGATTATGAAAAGGACTATCTTGCCTATTTTTTTTTATAGATTTTTAAGTTAACGTGTGTTTAAGATATTCACGACGCAAAAAGACATGGTAAAAATAATTTTGCACAAATTTGCTTCTTTTACGCATTTTGCGCCTCGAAAATTCTTCATTGTAGACTTGAAAGCTCATGAACTGTTCATTTTTTCTGATTTTTTTTCGGACCAAATGGTTAAAAAGTATAAGGAGCCACTCTAGGATGCTCACAAAGTTCAAACCAAGCATCTTAGTGGAACCCTTGATCTTAAATATGGTAAAAAGTCTATGGTTATTGGGGATAACTGAATGCAGACGCCTTAAAAAATGGAAAAAATCCATTTTTGGCAGGCAAAAAGTGTTGCCTGACTAGTAGACACCAAGTAAATCTATATATATAAAAAGCAATTATCTGTATGTATGTTTGTTTGTTTGTTTGTTTGTTTGTCCTCTATAGACTCAGCCGTCTTAAGAGCTAGAGATCTGAAATTTGGCATGGATGCTCATTAGGACCAGGAATGATGAAAAATGTTTTTAGATTTTTGGACGACCCATTCTGAAGGGGGTCGTCCATACAAGACAAATATTGTTTTCACGTTATTGACGTTATTTTCCGTCGGATTGTGATGAAAATTTGCACATGAGTGTTTTGAGAGACGAGCAATCGATTACAGTTATCAAATTCAGGGTCAGGGGTCGGCCAAAGGGGTCGTCCATATCCACTGATTAATGTTTTTGCGATATTGGCGTTATTATACATCGGATTGTGATGAAAATTTGCACATGAGTGTTTTAAGAGACGAGCAATTGATTAGAGTTATCAAATTTAGGGTCAGGGGTCGGCCAAAGGGGTCTTCCATATCCACTGATTAATGTTTTTGCGATATTGGCGTTATTTTACATTGGATTGTGATAAAAATTTGCACATGAGTGTTTTGAGAGACGAGCAATCGATTACACTTAACAAACTTAGGGTCCGGGGTCGGCCAAAGGGGTCGTCCATATCAACTGATTAATGTTTTTGCGATATTGGCGTTATTATACACCGGATTGTGATGAAAAATTGCACATGAGTGTTTTGAGAGACGAGCAATCGATTACAGTTATCAAATTTAGGGTCAGGGGTCGGCCAAAGGGGTCGTCCATATTCACTAATTAATGTTTTTGCGATATTGGCGTTATTATACACTGGATTGTGATGAAAATTTGCACATGAGTGTTTTGAAAGACGAGCAATCGATTTCAAGTTTCGAATTGCGGATCAGAAGTCGGCCGAAGGAGTCGTTCATACCCAACTTTAATGTTTTTGCGATTTTGACGTTATTCTACATTGGATTGAGATGAAAATTTCCGCATAGGAGTTTTGAGGGACGTTCTTTTGCTTTCAGGTTTCAAATCTTGACTCAGGGGTCGGCAAAAGGGGTTATTATCTGTTCACTGTTTTTACTATATTCTCTTGATTGAGCATAGAATTGTAAAGAAAATTGGCACATGGGAGTTTAACAGAAAAGATAATTGATTTGAGGTGTCAAGTTTTGAATCGTGGCCAAAAAAAAGGCCGTCCATGTTAGTTGCTCACTGTTTTCGCGATATTGTTGTGATCATGCATCGGATTGAGATGAAAATGTTCAGATGAGGGTTATAAACTATGAGCAATTGACTCGCAATTCACTGATCACTGTTTTCAAGTTCCTGACGTAATTTTACATATAATTTTAAAAGAAAAAATGGCACAAGGGTGTTTTGAGGAACGTAAAATTGGTTTCAATTATCGAATTTCGGACCATGGGACAGAAAAAGAGGGTTTCATTGAAAGTTCAGTGTTTTGTGCAATAATTTTGTTGGAGGCAGTTAATTGATACCAATTTAAGTGTGAAGGTCAAGCCAAAGAGTCGTGCACACAAACAAATAGTACATGTTTCTGCCATAATGTCTAGATTTTGCAACCGATCGAGAAGAAAACACTCTCACATAAATTTTAATAAAAAGCCAATCAACAGTTTAATTTGAATTTCAAGTAATAGTAATAGTAGCGACTTTAAATACTGTTGAATTTTTTCCCCAAAATTGTCGAAAGAATGTTTCGAATTCATTTACTAAACTCATTTTGACGTACCAATGATTTAAAGCGAAACAAAGTTCGTACGGGTTCAGCTAGTCTATATATATAAAAAGCAATTTCTGTATGTTTGTTTGTTTGTTTGTTTGTTTGTCCTCTATAGACTCAGCCGTCTTAAGAGCTAGAGGTCTGAAATTTGGCATGGATGCTCATTAGGACCAGGAAGGATGAAAAATGTTTTCAGATTTTCGGACGACCCCTTCTGAAGGGGGTCGTCCATACAAGACAAATATTGTTTTCGCGATATTGACGTTACTTTTCGTCGGATCGTGTTGAAAATTTGCACATGAGTGTTTTGAAAGACGAGCAATCGGTTTCAGGTGTCAAGGTGTATGTAAGGGGTCAGCCAAAGGGGTCGTCCATATTAAATGTTCGCTGTTTTTGCGATATTGACGTTATTATACATCGTATTCAGCAGAAAATTGACACACGATAGTTTTGAGCGACGTGCAATCGATTCGAGGTATCAAATTCAGTGTAAGGGGCCAGTAAAAGGGGTCGTCCATATCAAATTTTCAATATCTTAGAGATATTGACGTTTTTATTCATCGGATTGGGATGAAAATTTGTTATTATTATTAGAGGGGGGTTATTATGGATAAAAAATTGATTTCATTTATCCAAATTAAAAGCAGGGGTCGACCAAAGGGGTCGTCAATATTAACTATTCACTGTTAATACGATATTGTCGTTATTATACATAGAATTCAGATGAAATTTGGTACACGAGAGTTTTGAGGGACGGGTAATGGATCGGGTAATAAATACAGTAGAAGGGGCCGGCAATGGGGGTCGTCCATATTAACCGTTCAATATTTTTGCAATATCGTCGTTATTTGACATCGGATTGTAATGAAAATTAGCACACGGTAAGTTTCGGGGACGGACAATCGATTTCAGATGTCAAATATTTTGCCAGGGGTCGACGAAATGGGTCGTCCATATTAATTAATGTTCACTGTTTTTAGCAATATTGACGTAATTATGCAATAGATTGCTTTGAAAATTTGCACACGGGAGTTTTGAGGGAAGGGCAATCAATTTCAGGTATCAAAGAGTGTTATGTTATGCCACCGAAGGGTTTAACTTTTTGGCAATAATCGCGTTGTTATGCAACGATCGAGTCAAAATTTATACACGGGGGTTTTTTGGCACGGTCAGTTGATTCCTGATTTCAAATTTAGAAGCAGACGACAGAAAAAGTAATCGTCCAATATTTTTACAATTATTACTAAACAATGAATTCGGAAGTGCATCTGACTGCAAGTGACTTTCATACAAACTGTTCATGACATATTCCAAGTTCAAAAGCGAAACGGAGTTCGTATGGGATCAGCTAGTAACTAATAATGATCAGTTACAAAGATTGTAATCTGTGCATCCGGTGTTTACGCAATATGACAGATGTGTTCTGAAGGACAAAAAAAATTATGTTAAAACCGGATTTAAGAGATCAAATTCTTCGAGATGCCTACTCATGAAAAGTTTCCAACACGATTCCATTTGCTTTTTCCAGGTGAGTTTGTGTAAAATAGCATGATTTTGCAAAGGTTTTGCTTCTGTGGTAAAAAATAAATCAATACATGACTGAAAAAAGTGTGCAAAGATGAAAAAGAGATTTTATGAAAAAGTTAGAGTATTTCTTGAAATCATTGATAAATAATTTTTATTATATTTCTACATTAAATGTCATATTAACACCTTCATTTCTTCCATAGAAAGTTTTTCGATCAGATGAATAGTTTTTAAAATACACACGTTTGTAACTGCCCGGATACTAAATGATCATAGCCTTACAATATTCTTTTTTCATACAAGTTTAAATATCTAAGTTAATTGTGAATCAATTTTAACAAAAAATATTTTTAAATAAAGCTGTGAGTGAGTAAATATTTATGATGTTTTAAATTTGCATCGATTTTTAAAAAGTTATTATTTGTATCATAGAGAAAAACAAAAACATCATCAAATCGGGTTCATTATGTGAACTACTTTACTGAGAATACGAAAATAATTTTTTCCATTAAAAATTTTTTTCTTAATGTGAATTAGACAAGGCAAAAAATCGCACCGATTATGTCTTTCATTGATTTGTCTGTCCCCGATTTTGTTGCTATATTGGATTTAATGTAAAAATACTCAGATTTCAACCTTCTCCTTTTGGGATGATTATGTATTGCTATCGCGTCAATCGACAACATTGTTATACAACATAACAACATCGATTGCGATAGTAAAGATGACTTATGAATAACACAAAGAAACGATGTCCGATTTTATACATGTGTTTTTATTCATATTTGAACAATAATACAAACAAAATAATAAATATAACAAAACAATCAATCATTGATTTGCTCAATAAGTTTATTTTTGGACTCTTGGAGCCAAAGGTTCATAAGAGTGCGTAAAAGCTTTTTTCGAGAAAAAACGCTTTCAAGTGGTTGTGTTTTTCCATTTTCCATACTATTCCATTCGAAAATTTATATTTTTCTTTCGAACGCAAAAGTATGAAAATAATTTCTTAAAATCTGGAATAATTACCAAACAAAATATGAAAAATGCAACATCGGTTAGCATTATAAAATTAAAATCGACCATTTTTGCTCTTATACTCCTTTGGCTCGGAGGGCCTCAATTGAGCTTTCTTCAAAGCAATATCTACAATACACCTCAAAAGGATGACATCATTTTTCTAGAGATCTAAAGCATCAGCCAAATCAAATATGTTGTCCAACATCCGTACAGCTTCATTCAAAATAAGCAGAATTCACTCAGTTGTCAGTTTTGATTTTTTTTTTATTGGAAATTATTTGGAACAACACATTTTTAATCTTATTTTAGTACCGTAAAACGGGGTAACATTGATCACCGGGGTACCTTTGATCAACATGAAATTGTGCCAAATAATCATCAATAACTAAGTCTATAGTTTGAATTTTTGAAAACTGTTTTCTACGTTTGAAGGCCTATTAATTGAGTATCAAATAGGCAAAATTTGGTTTGTATTTGAAATTTGTTTTCTGCTAGTACCAATGTTATTTCAAAATCTTAAAATATCTATCTTTTCCAAGGCTCGCAAACAAACAGCTCTCCTGATGGTACCAAAAAGCATTTAGAAGCAAACGAGTTGTTGAATGTAGAGAACAACTTTTTTTTTTGTATTTGTGTAGTTGTAGTGCTATTTTTATAGGCATTTAGTGATAAACTTTTTAAATTAAAAAATAAAGGACGTTTTCCAAGAGTAAGCCCGTATTGGAAAAATGGCTATGAACCCTATCAAATGGTTAACTTTGAAGAAAAAATGAAAATGGTAATAGTAGGTGAGCCTAGAAGAAAGTGTGAAGGTAAAATTTCATTTGTATTTTGAAGCTAAAACTATTTAGCAATTGTTATAACTTTTGCCCCTAAATGTATGCAGCATCAGTGTTCTTTTTTCGATTATAAATGTTTTTAAAAGAAAAGGTTAAAAACTAGGTCAAATTGATGAACAAGCATTTAAAATTTTATTATTATGGTTTTTTGTATTCTTTATGATCAAGAAAACTCGATAAAACCGTCAAAATAGAGACTGATCAATGTCACCCCAAAGCATCAAATTCTGAGCAGAGACTAAATCGATTTTTAAATCAAATTTAAAGAAGTCTAATAAATTTCTGCAACCATGTTTTACGTTCATAGGAGCCCAGTACTGGTTTTAAAAATATTAAACATGCCACATTCCCCTTAACAGAAAAAATAATCGAAAAATATTGAAAAAAAAGTGATCAATCTTACCCCGGATTACGGTACCTTGTTTTAAAATCAACTAATAGCACACAAAAACACCCTACACTCTGTTTTAAATGACACAGTCATAATGTTTTCTCATTAATATCAACACAATTATTGTAAAAGACTGCTTTTCAAAAATTACCCGATTTTGTCACTGTCTCCAATTTGTCACCCTAAAATGCATCATGGGGGTGACATTATCGGGGATTCACTGTACTTAGGCTTTTTCAACATTCCATATTTTTCAGATGCAACAAGGTGTATTATACATATTTTCACTAAAAGTATTTTTTTAATTGAACGTGCTTGTGAGAAATATTACTGCCATTAAAATTATGTGATAATGATATTTTTGTATGATGATGATAAATGATATTGATATGAAAAATGATAAATGGTATTTTTTTTATGCGGAATTAATAACATTTTTTACTAATTATTGCAAATTTGTTACTTTAAACGAAGCGTTCAGTATGGTTTTAATTGTAATCATAAATTTTTGAATGAGACATGTCAAATATAAGTCTGATAAGGAATCCTTTTCGGATGACTGTACCAAACTCTGAGCTTTGGGTTTTTATTAAAAATACAGAGTTCCTTAATGATGTTTCATTTAGTGTTTCTTATCCGCCTAAACATTTCTGATTTCATTTAATTATTCTCTTGTTAGTCTCAAGTTAAAAATATTGAAAAAAGAAATCGTTTTTTTCATTTTATAAAAAAATTACCTCAATTTCATAGTTTGGTTAATAAAATTTCAATCTAAAATAGTGATTCTGAGTTTTGCAGAGGAATTAATATCATATTTGAGGCCCTAAGAGCCAAAGAGGTTTAAGTGCAAAAATTGTCGATTTTTTTTTTTTGAAAACTTTATTGAATTTTTTTTCAATTTTTTTTTAAATTTTATTAACAAAATTTTACCTTCGAAAGAAAATTCAGGTTTTCGAAAAATTTATGGGACATGGCCAAACAAAACATCTTTAAAGCGTGTTGCCGCGAAATTATCTTTAATGCACTTATACCTCTTTCGCTCTAAGGCCCTTTTTTTTCCTGTAGGGGAGAGCCCACTGCGACCAGTAGTTGATCTATTGTGGTGTTTACCCCGCGTTACTATATGCTGTCAGGTTCACCTCTAAGACCCTTACTTCATTATATTTTTACGGATAGCAATTCCTCGAGCAATCGAATTCATTTTATTTATTTTTTTTTTTCAGAATACTCACAACAATTCATAGTGCGAATTTTTAATTTAGATTTTTAATCTGCAGAAAACAAATTAAATTTCAATTCAGAAATGGATTTTTGTGGTTTAAAATATACATTTCAAAAAAAAAATTCTGACTTTGAACTTTTCAACTGAAAGTTTAATGTGAAATTCAAATAGATTTGGTGCCTTAATTTTTTATTAGCGATCACATTTTTTTCTCTATTAAACTTTTCTTTGAGTTTTTTGTTTTGATTAAAGTCGTTTTAACATCTTTTTGTCATTCGCGACTTATATCAACGATGCAGTTGGCGTCATTGACAGTCATTTGACATTCATTGTAAAACTTATCTGGTACTTTTTTGATTGATGTTGACTCTTGGGCTCTAACTCACTTTTCTTTGAGATCTTTTCACGCTGCCTTCACAATTCGAAATTCTGATCCGTGATCCTCATTTGAATTAACTCCAAGCCCTTCTCACTACGAATTCTTTTTCAAACTTTGTGATAATCATTTCATATGGAAAATTAAGTTGAGAAAACACACGATAACATTCTTGACACAATTTTATTGTTTTAAAAAAAGTCTGGAAAAAGCCAGAGCTATTTCACCAAATAGATCATGTTTTAATTTGAGGATAGTGGGCTCTGATTTTATTTATATGTGATGTTTTTGATTCTTGAATCACCTTTGCTTTGTATCAAATTTGATTGAGAATTTTAAAAATTATTTTCAAAATAGAACGTCTCTTGAGTTGAGTTGAAGTTAACAGGTTGAGTGTAGATTAAGAAAATGCCAAAATCCAAGTAGATTTCTACAAGAGAAAACCCATTGCACAAAATCGCCCAAAGCGTCAAATGCACAGTCACACTCCATTGCATGATTTAAAAATGGGGTGCTAAGCCGGATCCTTGAAACCTTATTATTGGTCTGATTTTGAGTGGGCCCCGTTACTTACACCAGCAATCGGCAAATCTGGCTTCGGGTGAGAGAAAATCCACCACGGCCGCCATCAGCCGACAACACAGAAGAACAGGCCAAAGGAGGGCACATAAAATGAAAAATGATATTAACAATTTATACCCGGAGCACTTAAACTATCAAAGCAGGGCACAAACTAGACAACGACGACGACGAAGACGCGACGGGAGGATGGAATAAAAAATGGGAACCAAATAAAAGAAGCAGCCTAGCATAGACTCCATGAAAGAACGACAACGACTCAACGGACTCGAACGGCCGACGGACGGATGATGGCGGAATTTCCTCCAGGAGCGTGTCATGAAGAAAGTCACAGGCCGTCGACACCAGGCTGTTGGCAAATGGTAGAATTTTAAGTCTGCCATTTTATACTTTTCCGGCTTCGAACTCTGCTAAAGTTGCTTTTCAAGAAATGTCAAAACAAGTGTTGGGCAATTTATTTTACTAGCGTATCTGCACTTGAGAAGCTCGCCTGATGGTTCTGCCTGGCAAGCAGTGAAATGGGAAATAAATAGAAAAAAAAGTCCTTAAAACATAACTGGACTGAAGTTTGAAGTGATGGATTCACCATTTCTGGATCTTTTTTTTTTATCGTGGTCTGTTTGAGAGGTGTTGGTTGAGTGACATTAATCTATTCGAAACAAATGTATTATGATATTTAGGTAATTTGTAGTCATGCTTTAATTTCCATATTTAAATTGGTATTATTGAATCAAAAATTCATAAATATGACATGGTAAAAAAGTGCATTTGTCAAAAATTTTACTTAAGCGAGAATCTCCATCCTGATTAAACCTGATTAAACGTTTCACTTTAGTTTAACTGAGATCGAGGGATAAAAAAAAATGCAAATTATACTGCACACCTATTTACCATTTTGACCATGGAAACCGTTCTCCAATTTCTAGGGCATCCCACATTCACCAGATCACGCTCCACTTGGTCTTACTACCTCGTTCGTTGCTCCCCTGCTCGTGTTGCGCCAAACACCTGTTTGGCAGGACAGTCGTCATGTTTTTCGAAACATGTCCTGCACAGCGTATCCAGCCAGCCTTCGCCACCTTCTGGATATTGGGTTCGCCGTAGAGTCACGCAATCTCGTGGTCCATCCTTCGCCTCCACACTTGGTTCTCCTGCAATTCGCCAAAGATGGTTCTTTACACTCGTCGCTCGACTGACCCGATTGTGTGCAGGTCCTATTCGAGCTATATCCACGACCACGTCCACGGGCTAAGTCTTCTCGAGCGCAGTTGCAGTCTGTCTGTCTGTCTGTCTGTCTGTCTGTCTGTCTGTCTGTCTGTCTGTCTGTCTGTCTGTCTGTCTGTCTGTCTGTCTGTCTGTCTGTCTGTCTGTCTGTCTGTCTGTCTGTCTGTCTGTCTGTCTGTCTGTCTGTCTGTCTGTCTGTCTGTCTGTCTGTCTGTCTGTCTGTCTGTCTGTCTGTCTGTCTGTCTGTCTGTCTGTCTGTCTGTCTGTCTGTCTGTCTGTCTGTCTGTCTGTCTGTCTGTCTGTCTGTCTGTCTGTCTGTCTGTCTGTCTGTCTGTCTGTCTGTCTGTCTGTCTGTCTGTCTGTCTGTCTGTCTGTCTGTCTGTCTGTCTGTCTGTCTGTCTGTCTGTCTGTCTGTCTGTCTGTCTGTCTGTCTGTCTGTCTGTCTGTCTGTCTGTCTGTCTGTCTGTCTGTCTGTCTGTCTGTCTGTCTGTCTGTCTGTCTGTCTGTCTGTCTGTCTGTCTGTCTGTCTGTCTGTCTGTCTGTCTGTCTGTCTGTCTGTCTGTCTGTCTGTCTGTCTGTCTGTCTGTCTGTCTGTCTGTCTGTCTGTCTGTCTGTCTGTCTGTCTGTCTGTCTGTCTGTCTGTCTGTCTGTCTGTCTGTCTGTCTGTCTGTCTGTCTGTCTGTCTGTCTGTCTGTCTGTCTGTCTGTCTGTCTGTCTGTCTGTCTGTCTGTCTGTCTGTCTGTCTGTCTGTCTGTCTGTCTGTCTGTCTGTCTGTCTGTCTGTCTGTCTGTCTGTCTGTCTGTCTGTCTGTCTGTCTGTCTGTCTGTCTGTCTGTCTGTCTGTCTGTCTGTCTGTCTGTCTGTCTGTCTGTCTGTCTGTCTGTCTGTCTGTCTGTCTGTCTGTCTGTCTGTCTGTCTGTCTGTCTGTCTGTCTGTCTGTCTGTCTGTCTGTCTGTCTGTCTGTCTGTCTGTCTGTCTGTCTGTCTGTCTGTCTGTCTGTCTGTCTGTCTGTCTGTCTGTCTGTCTGTCTGTCTGTCTGTCTGTCTGTCTGTCTGTCTGTCTGTCTGTCTGTCTGTCTGTCTGTCTGTCTGTCTGTCTGTCTGTCTGTCTGTCTGTCTGTCTGTCTGTCTGTCTGTCTGTCTGTCTGTCTGTCTGTCTGTCTGTCTGTCTGTCTGTCTGTCTGTCTGTCTGTCTGTCTGTCTGTCTGTCTGTCTGTCTGTCTGTCTGTCTGTCTGTCTGTCTGTCTGTCTGTCTGTCTGTCTGTCTGTCTGTCTGTCTGTCTGTCTGTCTGTCTGTCTGTCTGTCTGTCTGTCTGTCTGTCTGTCTGTCTGTCTGTCTGTCTGTCTGTCTGTCTGTCTGTCTGTCTGTCTGTCTGTCTGTCTGTCTGTCTGTCTGTCTGTCTGTCTGTCTGTCTGTCTGTCTGTCTGTCTGTCTGTCTGTCTGTCTGTCTGTCTGTCTGTCTGTCTGTCTGTCTGTCTGTCTGTCTGTCTGTCTGTCTGTCTGTCTGTCTGTCTGTCTGTCTGTCTGTCTGTCTGTCTGTCTGTCTGTCTGTCTGTCTGTCTGTCTGTCTGTCTGTCTGTCTGTCTGTCTGTCTGTCTGTCTGTCTGTCTGTCTGTCTGTCTGTCTGTCTGTCTGTCTGTCTGTCTGTCTGTCTGTCTGTCTGTCTGTCTGTCTGTCTGTCTGTCTGTCTGTCTGTCTGTCTGTCTGTCTGTCTGTCTGTCTGTCTGTCTGTCTGTCTGTCTGTCTGTCTGTCTGTCTGTCTGTCTGTCTGTCTGTCTGTCTGTCTGTCTGTCTGTCTGTCTGTCTGTCTGTCTGTCTGTCTGTCTGTCTGTCTGTCTGTCTGTCTGTCTGTCTGTCTGTCTGTCTGTCTGTCTGTCTGTCTGTCTGTCTGTCTGTCTGTCTGTCTGTCTGTCTGTCTGTCTGTCTGTCTGTCTGTCTGTCTGTCTGTCTGTCTGTCTGTCTGTCTGTCTGTCTGTCTGTCTGTCTGTCTGTCTGTCTGTCTGTCTGTCTGTCTGTCTGTCTGTCTGTCTGTCTGTCTGTCTGTCTGTCTGTCTGTCTGTCTGTCTGTCTGTCTGTCTGTCTGTCTGTCTGTCTGTCTGTCTGTCTGTCTGTCTGTCTGTCTGTCTGTCTGTCTGTCTGTCTGTCTGTCTGTCTGTCTGTCTGTCTGTCTGTCTGTCTGTCTGTCTGTCTGTCTGTCTGTCTGTCTGTCTGTCTGTCTGTCTGTCTGTCTGTCTGTCTGTCTGTCTGTCTGTCTGTCTGTCTGTCTGTCTGTCTGTCTGTCTGTCTGTCTGTCTGTCTGTCTGTCTGTCTGTCTGTCTGTCTGTCTGTCTGTCTGTCTGTCTGTCTGTCTGTCTGTCTGTCTGTCTGTCTGTCTGTCTGTCTGTCTGTCTGTCTGTCTGTCTGTCTGTCTGTCTGTCTGTCTGTCTGTCTGTCTGTCTGTCTGTCTGTCTGTCTGTCTGTCTGTCTGTCTGTCTGTCTGTCTGTCTGTCTGTCTGTCTGTCTGTCTGTCTGTCTGTCTGTCTGTCTGTCTGTCTGTCTGTCTGTCTGTCTGTCTGTCTGTCTGTCTGTCTGTCTGTCTGTCTGTCTGTCTGTCTGTCTGTCTGTCTGTCTGTCTGTCTGTCTGTCTGTCTGTCTGTCTGTCTGTCTGTCTGTCTGTCTGTCTGTCTGTCTGTCTGTCTGTCTGTCTGTCTGTCTGTCTGTCTGTCTGTCTGTCTGTCTGTCTGTCTGTCTGTCTGTCTGTCTGTCTGTCTGTCTGTCTGTCTGTCTGTCTGTCTGTCTGTCTGTCTGTCTGTCTGTCTGTCTGTCTGTCTGTCTGTCTGTCTGTCTGTCTGTCTGTCTGTCTGTCTGTCTGTCTGTCTGTCTGTCTGTCTGTCTGTCTGTCTGTCTGTCTGTCTGTCTGTCTGTCTGTCTGTCTGTCTGTCTGTCTGTCTGTCTGTCTGTCTGTCTGTCTGTCTGTCTGTCTGTCTGTCTGTCTGTCTGTCTGTCTGTCTGTCTGTCTGTCTGTCTGTCTGTCTGTCTGTCTGTCTGTCTGTCTGTCTGTCTGTCTGTCTGTCTGTCTGTCTGTCTGTCTGTCTGTCTGTCTGTCTGTCTGTCTGTCTGTCTGTCTGTCTGTCTGTCTGTCTGTCTGTCTGTCTGTCTGTCTGTCTGTCTGTCTGTCTGTCTGTCTGTCTGTCTGTCTGTCTGTCTGTCTGTCTGTCTGTCTGTCTGTCTGTCTGTCTGTCTGTCTGTCTGTCTGTCTGTCTGTCTGTCTGTCTGTCTGTCTGTCTGTCTGTCTGTCTGTCTGTCTGTCTGTCTGTCTGTCTGTCTGTCTGTCTGTCTGTCTGTCTGTCTGTCTGTCTGTCTGTCTGTCTGTCTGTCTGTCTGTCTGTCTGTCTGTCTGTCTGTCTGTCTGTCTGTCTGTCTGTCTGTCTGTCTGTCTGTCTGTCTGTCTGTCTGTCTGTCTGTCTGTCTGTCTGTCTGTCTGTCTGTCTGTCTGTCTGTCTGTCTGTCTGTCTGTCTGTCTGTCTGTCTGTCTGTCTGTCTGTCTGTCTGTCTGTCTGTCTGTCTGTCTGTCTGTCTGTCTGTCTGTCTGTCTGTTAGAGAAGAGAGGAGCTCCAATACAATCAATGCAATTATCTTACAAATAGAACCATATATAAAATGGGAAATTATTTGGGTACAAGAAATTCATTAACTAACTTTATTTGACATTGGAGGTTTTTTGATTGCAAAAAAATGGGATTCCTCCCTCTTTCCGGCTGTGGCATAAATCGAGTTCTTATAATGCAATAGAGACCAGACTACTTAAGAGAGGTTTTGTCATTTGAGACCCTCCCTTTAATTTCGTTAACTTATCAGGCAAACGGAGCGAAATGTGAAGTTATTTAGATACTGAAAATATATCTATAGCAGTTCGTGAGCCCTTTCCACATTGACAGGGGGAAAGATTGATGATTTTATACCAGTAAAACATACATTTTAAAAAAAAAATTAAAAAAAAAATCTTGATTATTAGATATTAAGTTTAAGAAAATAAGATAATATCTTTGTAGTGCAATCCAGACAGACAAACGAGGCTTATCCGATTGTCAGAATGGACCTTCAAAAATCCGGCAAATCCTGTTAAATCAGGCACATATGCATCTATAACTACAGCTTAAAATAATTTAACCTTTCTTTTTAATTTGTCCACATTCCAGAAGAGGTTAAGTGGTCTACCAAAATGCAATCAATTTTTTACTATTCATTACTTACTATTACTTCTTGTGCAGAATCACTGGTATTACTGTGGTTAATCTCAACACTTTCTCCAAACGAAAATTTCTAATTCAATAAATCGTATTCAATAATTTAGACACACGAATCCCAGCTCATCCATTTTGATTTAATTTTAATTTGTTATCTGTCTGCTTGTCCTATTAAGCATGCAATAGCACTAGCATCAACTTCTTGCTCCATTCATCCATCTTGTAGCCCTGCAGAGAGCGATCGTTCGAAAAATGGAAATTGTTTGAATGGAATTTCTGATAGCTGGCTGGCTTCCGGAAATCCTAGAATGGAAATTCGGAGACCAGGCGGCGCGGTTGATTTGCTGCCCTGAGAAAAACTGGTCCACATTCAGTCGAAAAGACCTGCTGCTGGTGCTATTGCTGATTCCACTGACTCCGGACTACCACTGGGACAGCTGGCGAATGGGAATTTCAATTTACTTTAGCCTTTTGAGCGCTCCGGGTTTTGCTTGGCCTGGCTTTGGCTGCCTGACCGGGTTTTAGAGAGGATGTGGTCGGGTGATTGAAATCGCCTGTCGGGAGTTTAGTGTTGACTGGAAAAGGAACAGCTGTGGCCGAGAGTATGGAACAGAACCGCGTAGCAAAACGCAAACACAGGACACCACCCACACCCTACGGTTCGAATATACATAAAGCCGGCATTTTGGGAGAAAGTTCGATTCAGATTTTGATCTGATGGATACTACAAATGCATCTAAATAAGTTTGCTTGTATAATGAATAGTCAGATGCATTGCAAAATACACAAACGATTTTCGGATTTCATTCCGATGGCCGAAGGTGGAGCTGAATTTTGCTTGCTTATGAAATTATCTGCAAATCAAGCAACAATGATGGATTAGTTTTGGGGTGTTGATTTATGCCAAGTGTTTGTTGAAAGTTATTATCGAACAATGTCTTCCAAAAATTTAGTTGTAATTTTCCATAACGCAGTTTAACTCTTTTTTATATGTAGCGCTGAGGTGGTTTAGCGGATATGCGCCAGGCGCACTAGATTTAGTTTCCGGTATCGGCAAAAAATTTTTCGTTTGAATCAGAAGTTGCCGGAAAGATGTTTCTTCATAATAAGTTATAATTGATTTGAAAACGAGAGCTTGATAAAGTTTGATAAAGAAAGAAAAATGTTTTAAAAAAATTAGAGAATTAAAAATCTAGTCTTTATCATAACTTTTATAAGTCTTGATTAGTACCTATCTCATGCGCAGTCCTACGGGAGTAATAGGAGTGATTTTTTTTGTCACTAATTGTCACTATTTGTCACTAATTTGACTCATACGTCTAAATTTACACGAGCTACTGGTTGTGAATTTAATATTTCCTTCAACTTCTGAACTTTCTAGATAGCACGGATTTATCCAAGCTTGTCCGGGTTTGCAATGAAAAATTTGGATCAAGTCCAGTCTAGTCCGAATGTCCAATTCTTATGAAAAACTGCCAGCATATTTCAGGATTTTTTCTCTTTTTTTTGCAAATCTTAGTGAAAAAAACTCGTTTATAGTTTGACCACGTTTTGATTTTTGAGATCAATTTATATCAAAATAATCATAAAAAACGTCGTCTGTACGTCTCGGTGGTCGAGTGGTTAGCGTGGTAAGACGTTAGTCGCTGGTCCACTGATGGCATGGGTTCGATTCCCATCTCGGTACTGGGTGTTAAATGTTAATCTTAAGTTGTCCACGTCATTTATTCAGTCTGTAAAGCCAAAATCGGCTAAGACGGTGTATGTCTTTTTTTTTTAAAAATGTTTTGGGTTTTCAATTTTTACAATTTAAACGCTTCGGGCATTTAAAATAAAATTTTAAGTTAAGTTAGTTTAAGCTAAGTTTTAATTTTAAGTTGAAGAATAGTGTCTGATTTTTGTTGCTCAGATTTGTCCGGATATTCCCCGGCTTTAGCTTTTGAATTTGAAATCAAATGTTTGGCTTTTGTAGGTTTTTTTTTCAAATAAAACTGTCCGAAGCTTTCGAGAAACATTCTGAAAAGCTTTTCTTAAATTTTTCATTTTCTTTGAAAATTAATGGAATGACAAATTTGGAAAAATCGAATAAGGGAAGATGTAAGAAAAACTTAATTGATTTTTCTGCAGACAAGACCACAGAAAATAGGTAGATTCACACACTGCCTGACCTCAATGTTTTTGATACTTCGCGATTCCTGTTTTGATTCCTTATTTTCCAATTCTACACGCTGAGGAGCAAAGCTAACATTTTGTCCTCATTCAATTCTCACTATCGCGTTTAAGCAATATAGTTGTTAGCACAATTTTTGGTAAAAAAAAATAAGAAAATAAGATGTTAGAAATAAGATGAAAAATGAATTATTTTGTTTGTTAGTCCAGCTGAAAACAGGAATATTTTTATAGATAGATTTAAACTTAAAAGTTAAACTTGTAACCGCTCGTTACAAAATCTTTATGTTTTTTTTGTTGGTGCCGTTTAATTAATTGAGTGAACGTTCACATTGCTAAAAATTTGTTAGTTAGATTGTCAAAATTGTTATTAGTTAGTTTGGGAATTGTAATTTAAATAATCGTCAACACACTGTAAAATTGTCAACACACTGTACACAAAACATAAGTGGGACTTAGGAAAAATGTCGGAGTAAGGAAATAGGTGTGGAACATGGGTGTGGGAACTATTCAACCCTGCTTCATCAACACCCCATTTTGAATTTAAAAATTGGCGGTTTTCCCTGGCCAGATTCGGCCATTTGAATCTAGGCGGCGAGTGTGACAATACGTTAGAGTGGAGTTGTGGGTTTATTGTAGAAAGTTGTTTGAAGGTGGAAATCTTTTGGAAGTAGCAGGCTGTCGAAGCTATCCAGGTATGCCTTGCGAAAAGCAACAGTGATATGCAAGAAATTGCTGCGACGTGTATGCAAATTTGGTAATATTTTCTGTACGTCCACAGGACCTTTTGGTTGTTTTTATAAAATAAACTCACCCGTCACACTCCCACGGCCTAACGGACTTTGCTTCCGTTACGTCTAACCCGTAAAGGATCATCGACATCCTCTGGTCTGCGGGCCATAATTATTAAGGAGGATTCCCTCGGACCGAAAAGGGGTCCTAATTCTCAAGGAGGGCCTCTCTCGGCTTGACCAATCGGGCCAGCCCGGGTCAGTCGATTGCGTTTATGAGAGAAGCGCCTAGCAAAGCAGAACTCCACGCGACCAGGTCCGACCGTTACTACCGGACTGGTCATTCCCACCCATCGTTCCGGTGCATTGATTTCCGTCGGTGCACGTCAGAGTGGCATAGGAGCTGACGAGCTCGCCATTTTGAACGACAGCAGGAGCAGAGTCATCGTAGTCATCAGGAGCAGCGGTACGTACCAAGAAAAGTTTGCGCAAACACACCCCACACACATACACTTTACAATAAACACAGATAAATAGAAATAGTTTTGGTCTCTTTTCATTTTCTTTAATAAAATCATAAATTTCCTAAATAAATAGTTTTCAATTAATTGCAATAGCCCAACTTAGTAAGGTGAACATTCGAAAGTCCGCGACGTCCTTACAGTTACCCAGTAGCAGGCAGACCCTCAGACCCAGCTCGAGGGGTCTCTTGTTCCTGAGATAGAAGTCGAGTAGAAGTAAAAATAAATTGAAGTAATAAACTATCCGACGTTATTTTTATTCTTCGAAAATATCTTATTGTGAAAAATTAGAATAATTCAGCCTTTTCTTTCAGCATTAAGGAGGATTTTCCATTATTGAACTCTTCTGTCCTTGAATAGTGTTTTCGTACAAGTACCTATGTCCATTTGTTTACAGCTTCCGGTCAAATCAACACAAGAAACTTACGGACAATCGATTCGGCACATTCGAATTTTTTATAAGCTTCCACATTTGGACGTTCGATGGGATTTTTTAATTTAAGTAGAAGTGCTGCCCCAGAATATTCAATGCAAAGTCGGTTGGTCCAGGTGAAATATGTTGAAAAAAGGATTTCAAAAACGTGTTGAAAGATTTTAATAAACAAACCTCCTTTTCAAAATTTTAAGAATTTTCAACTTTCTGATCAGTCCCGAAGAAAAACCAAAAATATGCGCTATATTAAGTTCACAAAATAGGACTTGGTTTTTTGCTATCCTCAAACACTTAAATTCCTTGACCGTGCAGCTACTCAAAAACTTTCGCTGCACCACATTTGTTGTTCATTAAATTTTGTTGACAGGACGTGCGAACTGTCATCACAAAAACGGACATACGTCATCGTGAATAAACCCATAGAAGAAAACAAGAATATTGCCGTAAATTTGTTATGTACGGAGTCGCGTGATTTAAAATTTCCTTCTGTGTTTTGAAGTTTCTACTGTGTTTTATATTCCAACAGAATTTGGCCTTTTTGAAAAAAAAAATATTTTTATTCAATGCTTATGTAATACGGTTTTTTATTATGTTTCATAAAGTAACAAACTAGAAACAGATATGTTAACCATTTAATAAAGAGACAACATTTTTATCTCAAAACCATTGGTTTGTATCAATAGCTGTTTAAAAATGATTTAAATAGAAAAATTAAAAATAAAAAGAAGGGATTAAATTTGTTAAATTTCAAATAAACTTTAAAATAATCTTCCATTTGAAATTTCTAGTTATATCAGTTATGCAAGTTCCGATTATTACAAAGTACAAACAAGAACTCCATTCTTTGCTTAATTGAACATTGCGAATTTGATTAAACAGTTTCAATTTAGAAGATACATTTTAATTTCAGGACACTAAAGATCAAGTTAATACAAAAAAAATCGACCTGAGAGTATAAAAAATTCTCACATCGAACAAGTAAAATAATTAAAAGTTTAATTTTCCCGCACACAACTTTACTGGAAAACGAGTTTTGTTTGTATTGGCTTCCTTTATTTTGTGTTTTTGAAACAGTCAAACAATATTTTGACATGAAAAATTTACAAAATCATGGTTATCAAGTAAGAATTGGTATTGCGAAAGTTGTTCTGACACCAAATTACGATGAAAAATAATGACAATTAATTTCTATTACTGATATTTCACCATGAAGTCAAAATTGTTATATTCAACAAATATAAATGTCGGAGTGAAATTTATTTTTTAAACAAATTTTTGGGGAAAAGCGGGGAATACTTTTATTGCACAATGTAAAGCTAAAACATAAGTAAAATTGAAATAAAAAACAGAAGTTCACATTCAGTATCAGAACTCTTATTTTTATTTCATAACTAGCTGACCCGGTGTGCGTTGCAACACCTTCCAATATGAAATGAAAATTTTAGAAATTATTTAAATTTTTTTGTGTAGGTATCATAAGTGCTCGGTTTATGCCCAAAACTTGTATGAAGTTTCCCTTTCCTCTTCCCATCCGCAAAAGCTGGAAGGAGGTAGGGATCCAATTTTTTCGAAATCAAAAACTCTCATATCAAATTTGGTTAAAAATTGGTAAAATTTTAAGCGATACATCAACATTTATATGGAACCCCCTTTGTCTCTCACCTCTCCACACTACAAAGTAGAAGGGTCTGTAAAATTCCATAGAAACAATCTTGTACTCTTATACCCTCCCAGGTCAAATTTGATTTTTTGATTGATCACTTCTATACCAAGAAAATCGTTTTGGAGACCCTCCCCATCTCTTATGTGCTCACTGGAAAAATGATGGTGTTTTAAATAATCTTAGAACCATTTCTCGTACCCAAATGATAACCCATGTCATATTTGGATTCATTTGTTTGATAAGTTCTTGGTTTATGCAAAACAATTTTATGTGAGCTCCCCTGTTCCCTATCTTTATTCCGAATTGAAGAAGAAAGGAATTAAAAATAAGCATATTAGTATTCATAGAAAACAAATACCCTCTTATATCAAATTTGTTTCCAAATTTGTTTGTTATGCGAAAAATTGTAATGGAGCTCCCTTCTCTCCTTAAAATTACCCCATTAGAAGGAGGCATTAGTAACAAATATTCAAAATATTTTTCGTACCCAAATACTCCGTCAAGCCAAATTTGGCTCCATTTGTTCGATTAGTTCTCGACTTATGCACTAAAAATGTAAAGAAGCCCGCCCCCTCCCCCCTGTCTAATTCCCCACTAAAAAGGGAGGGGTCTAAAATAACCATAGAAACATTTCTTGTGCTGCAAAGCCGTCCCATGCCAAATATGGTTCCAATATCTTGATTAGTTTCAGAGTTATGTAAAAAATTGTAAGGTATGCCCCCTTCCCCCTTCCTATCTCCCCACCGAAAGGAGGGATGGGTACCTAATATTCTTAAAAACATTCCTAGTACCCAAATACCACCACACGCCAAATTTGATACCATTTGCTTAATTAATTTGATACCATTTGCAAATGCTTGCTTCTCGAGTTATGCAAACATTTGTCTTTTGTTTGGGAGGACCCTCCCTCCCTTCATGAAAGAGGGAGGGGTCTCAAACCATAATAGGAACCTTCCCCTGCCTTCAATACCCCCACCTGTCAAGTTTCACGAAAATCGGTTCGGTAGTTTTCGAGTCTATAGGGAACAGACAGACAGACAGAAATTCATTTTTATATATGTACTAGCTGACCCGGCAAACGTTGTATTGCCATCTAGGACATTACGAAACACATTGACGGAAAACATTGTGCGAGATAAAAATTACTACATGAATTTCAAATTTAAATAACTCATCTAATCATTTAGAGAAAAGCTAAATTATAATACCAATTTCAAATGTCAATGTTTAAAACAGTTTGAATAATTCAAAATTAAATTTGATCAATCGTTATATTTGCTTCCTTCAGCTTTCTTATTTTTTTTTTTTCATCCAGATGCGATTCAGAAGCTGAAATCTGAGTCTGAATTCTGAATCTGAATTTCGAATCTAAAATTTGAATCTGAATTAATAATCTTATTCCTGAATCTTAATTCTGAATTATTAATATGAATTCTGAATCTTGATTCTGAATCTAAACTCATATATTTGATTACAGGCAAACGTTGTGTATCTTATGGTTGTTTTTGCTATATGATTATTTAATAATAGGGAAGTAAATGGTGATGTCTTATTGGAATATCAAAAAGATTATTTAATAAGGCTTTCAGACATAATTTTTGATTTATTAACTTAAACTATACTACACGAAAACAACACAAACAATGATTATTAATGTTGAAGAACGGTAGAGTGAACAATATTTTTAGTTATTCCCTGATTCGCTAACACGACCAAATTCGATGGCTTACCCACGCGAGAACACGCCACGTAGAGTTGTCCATGTGAAAAACACGGTGTGCTCAGATCGAGACCACAAACGGACATCGTTTGGTCTTGTGCTTTGTTTATAGTGATCGCAAAAGCCAATCGGATTGGGAATTGAAGCCGTTTGAATTCCATGGGCATATCCGTTGGGATCATTGGTATTCTAGGCAGTAGGACATCTTCTCCTCGAAATTTTTCATTTAAAATGGTTACCCCGATAACATTTTTCATTTTTTTCTTAATTACTAAACGCGTGAAAAGCCGTGGAGGGTTTAAATTTCGTAGCAAAATTACTGGCGATCCTACTTTAGGTCGGAGATGATGTGGTGGCAAGCCTGGACAATCCAAAGAATTTAAAAACTCGGAGGGGTAGTTTATCGTTTCGTTGGTATCGCAAATGATTTCAATAGATTTGTATGACACTAAATCTCTTGGTATTAAATGCTGAATCCTAATATTTAGATTGTTTACTACATAATTTTTGGCAGCCAAGATAGCTCTTTCTGCCAACTCGTGTCTTAGAAAGTTTTTGTCAAGTTCGGGGAATATGCGGTTAATGAGATCATTCTGGGACTCAACAATTTAGCAGAAGTCTGCCGGTAATTTGATACATCCTGTGTTTTCATGCTCAGCTAATTTCCCGTCGCTGATTTCCAGAAGCTTTTTTGAGAATATTTCAGCGGATGGATCTTGAAGCGTTTCTACTCACATGTTCGTTTTCAAGTGTAATTTTTTAACAAACCTCCACAAATGCGATGATTTTATGCAAGCGTTCACCTCATCGGTATATGTTGACCGCGGAATGACGGGAATGGTTTGTCTGAAATCCCCTAGAAGTTTAAAACGAATATCAAATATTAGATGAAAACGACTTACCTGCCTATGTATTTTTCTGCATAAGATGGTACACGCAGATGGCAAACCAAAGAGGATTAAATTTACCCGTCGTTTTTTATTTACTGCCACGCAACTGATATTTGATTCACACGACACCGTTATTTGCACGTCAGGGATGACAGACCCCATAGACGTTAAATTGTTTATGATCAAATATTTATTTTTTATATTTTCACTTTGTTTGTGGTTGCTAAGTTGCATTATAAACCACCACACACGGGTGAGCGTCGCTGTAAAGAATCCTATGTAGGTAATCGAGGCACTCGCCCTAACCACCTTAAGGCAACAATTCCACCAAATAAGAAAGGCTCTTGCTATTTTTTTTTGTTCTTCTGAAAATTTTGATGGTTATTGAGGCAGCCACATCTACGTTGCATATTGTCACCACGTGCATTAAAATATGCTTGGTTGAGAAATAGACGCCAAAATTTTTCATTTTTCCCGCAATCATTGATTAGTATGCTTTGGTTACTATCCCCTTCCGACGTTGGCTCGCGACGCCTCGACCTTGGAGACGAAAAACAAACCGCCCAAAGGAAAAAAAATCTCTAAAAAATGGAAGCCATGACTTTTATTTTATTCAAATTATTACAAATTGTATTATAACGGCCAATTCATGTGACTTTTTGTGTTTTTTATTCGATATAAACCGATTCGCATGGCTACAGAATATTCTAAAAATAATTTCATTCGAATCGTTTGGGTCATTTCGGAGGAGTAGTACTACAAACACCGTTACAAGAGAATTTTATATAATAGACTAGCTGACCCGTTGTGCTTTGCTACACCTTCCAAAAATAAATGTAATTTGTAAAAAATTATTCAAATTTAGATTTTAGATAGCATTTTTTAAATCAAACCTCATTATACTTCAGAACCAACAACATTGAAATGGGAGCTGCAGCTGCAGTTCTGAATTGCAATTCAAAGATGGTATATATTATTCACTGAAACTTGATCTCTAAACTCGTTTTTCAAGATCTGAAATTTGTACTCTGTACTCAAAAAAAAACCTTTTCAAATATGGTCCTTCCTTTAAAAGCTCTTTATCTTAAATTTACATGGGAGCTCCTCCATCTTTTCCAATTTTGTCCCCCACTGCTTGAAGAAGGTAGGCAAATTTAACCGGCTCGAGCTTACATAATTTACTAATTGAAAAAAAAAAGATTCGCATATTGGAATTTATTGAAAATTGTACTTTATGGAAATAGAATTTTTCAAACCAATGAATAGCGTTAATTGAGACAGTTTTTTGAGTATATTCCTAATATTCTGTATTATGAGCACTTCCAGCTCCTGATAAGCTTTAGATGGGGTATTTTTGGAGATGAAAAAATAAACTATAGAAATTTGAAAAAAAAACGTTGAAAAGGATTTTTAATAACCATTTTCAAACGGCTTTTTCCACCATCCTCGCCTACGAAGCAGTTTGAATGTCTATCCTTTTTGCGCCAAAATTATGTTAAATGTTACGCCATATTTCAAACTCGTGGACATGAGACTTTATAGTTTGATTTTATCCCAAATAGCAGTCATCACGGTAATGAAAAATATATTAAATTAATTATGTGTTAAATACAGTGCAAATTTCTTTTTTTTAAATAAATTTACTACGGCAAAAAAATATAAATATTTTAAAAAAATATCAGTTGCATTACTAACTTGTTTAGCGTTTTTTTCTATTTTCTCTTTGAAAGTCAAATATTAAAAATTGTTGACAAAAACAAATTTCTAAGTTTGCATTTGTCCCGTATATTGGGGCAAGTGTCAATGCAAAGCTTATTTACAGATGCGTAAGAGTAATGGCTTTAAAATGGATTTAATACGTATTTCTGTTTGTTTATTTTTCAAGTTTCATTGATATATCTGCAGTATTCCAGCAGTATAAATTTATGTTTGGTACTCCACTTTTACAAATGCTGTTCAAAGCAAATGACCTTCATTTACAAAGACAATTAAGAATTTTTAATATCCGCTTCAGTTTCAACATTCGGAATACCCCTTCTGGTCTTTCCAACATATTGAATCATTTTGAGGGTGGATGTCTTAAGAGTTCGACGTTTGCCCTTGCCCCACCGTGTAAGTTGACAGGAGGGAATATTGTTTTTAACACTTTAAGGGTATACTAAAATTTCTTATAAAAATTTTGTGTCCAGTTGAATATCAGTTCGAAAGCCTCGATTTTCAACCACGAAGCGGATCAAAAGTCTCTTTTATGCAGCCACGTAACACAAAAACACTTTTCTTGTTTATTTATTTATTTATTATTAAGTCAAACTATGTAGACTACAATACTTAAAACTACTTAAAACTAATGTAAGCTATTTTGTTGTTGTATGAAGTTGGTTTTGAATGCCTTTTTTAATTGTGTTTTGTTCATCGCTACGTCTATAATTTCACTTTGTAAATTGTATTTGTACATCATTTGATTAATAGGTTGATGTTTCGCATAGTCTTTGTCGTAAAGTTTAATGTAGAACAAATGTTTATTTCTTAATGGACGGGAGGGTGCGTAAAAATTTAGTTTTGAAAGTAATTCAGGACTGTCTATTCTTTGTGTAACAACATCATTTACAAATGCAATTTGGGAAAATTCTCTGCGTTTACTGAGAGGTTCTATATCAATAAGCTTACAACGAGATTCATACGATGGCAGAGGAGAAGTGGTCCAATTTATTTTACGTAGCGCATATAACAAAAATTGTTTTTGAACTGATTCGAGACGTTGCTCGTGAATATTTGAATAAGGATTCCATATGATGCTACAATACTCCAATATCGAACGAACATAGGATATATAAAGTGATTTCATGGTGTATGGGTCTTGAAAGTGTTTGCTGAAACGTTTTACAAATCCTAGCATGCAATTTGCTTTATTGATGATATTGTTCTGATGTTCTACAAACGTGAGTTTTGAATCCAGTATGACGCCGAGATCTCTTACAATTTTGCATTTTTGTACTGGTTGATTGCCTAATTTTGTTTCAATGATGGGGTAACTTTGCTTTCTGCTAAATGATATAAAGTTGCATTTTTTAACATTCAATTGAAGTAAACTTTTGTTGCACCATTCGAAGAAAACATTGATTTCGTTTTGAAATGTTTCAACATCTTCGGTTGTTCTTATTTTCAGAAATAGTTTAATATCGTCGGCGTATATTAGGTATTCAATCCGTTTTAGAATAAAGGAAATGTCGTTAACGAACAGTATGAAAAGCAGAGGTCCTAAATGAGACCCCTGAGGCACACCAGAGGTCACAGCTACAGATTTGGATAATTCGTTTTGGAAACGAACGATTTGCGTTCGATCAGTTAAATATGATTGTAACCAGGAGAGAAGATTTGGATGAAAGCCAATTTTTTTTAATTTGAAGATTAGAAGGGGTATGTCAATGCGATCAAAGGCTTTGCTAAAGTCGGTATAAATAGCCTCAACATGAAAGCCTTTGCTCATAGAATCGATAACGTATGTAACGAATTCGAGAAGATTTGATGCTGTAGAGCGTCCTTTGAAGAAACCATGTTGTTTACTCGTTATAATATTTTTTACTTGTTGATAAATTTTTTCAATTATTATTGATTCAAAGAGTTTTGGGATGCAAGACAAAATAGCTATTCCTCTATAATTTCGTACATCTGATTTTTTCCCGGACTTGAAAATCGGAATTAAAAAAGATTTTTTCCAAAATTTGGGTACTTTTCTATAATTTAATGACATATTAAAAAGAATCAGAAGAGGCTCTGTCAATTCGGCCGCCAAGTTTTTAAGGAAACATGGGGGAAGTCCATCCGGCCCTGCTCCTTTGGAAGCATCAAGTTTTCTAAGTCCTTCGGAAACATTATTGTAATCAATTTCATTGACCTGAATGTCACACGCTAAATCTGGAATGACTGAAAAGTATTCCCTATCTCGGTCAGCCTCAGTGAAAGAAGTGTACACTTCTTGAAAAAATGTTGCAAATAAGTTAGAAATTTCCAGTGGATTATTTCCAATGCTTCCATCAAGTGTCAATTGAGTAGGAAAGTTTGAATTTTTCATCTGCTTTTTAGTATAGCCAAAGAAAGCTTTTTCAGGAAGCCCTAATCCTTGTATAAAAATCAAACAAAACCCCAAGATAGAATGTTTATTGACTATTTTGGTCATGTTTGTTCTCATTTCACATAGCAGACATAAAAAGAAAATTCTATAACTTTGTCTCAACGCTAAAAGCATTGCATACTTAAAGGCGCTATTTTCTATAATAAAGAGAAAATTAATTATTTTTGCTCTTTTCTTCAGACAAATGTTTGATAAACATTAGTTTTTGGATGAATATTAGTAATTTCGTAATCAGCAATCATAACGATCAATTCAGAAGAAGAATATGCCGTTTGGAAGGGGGATCAATTGTACCCATAATCAACATTTCTGAAAAAAGTTGAGAGTTTTCCATTGCTTTGAAAATATGGCATTATGAAGTTCATTTTACGCTCGAACGATTGATACATTAGAACAAATATTTTTTTCACAATTTTCCCATGTATGGATTTTAAAGTGTTGAAAAAAGATCTTCAAGTTACATTTTGTGAAATTTTTAAAACAAAGTTCAATTACTCAAACAATTATTTTGTTTAAATTTTTTAAACTACAAGCATTGTTATGTTGATCATTTTGGCACATTTTTCTAGAACATCTGATCTTTGTAAGACATTCCAGTTTCGAGATATAGCTAAGGAATCAAGTATCCCCAGGGATCAAGTATCCTCATTCTCCCCTACCACTAAATCTATGAAATGGTTAACTATATTTATATAAGAAATCCATAAGTAACCAAATAGGAACCTTGAAATATTTGAATTAACTCACAAATTAGGTTAGTTAAGCTTATTTGTTTTGAAATTTTTCTTAAGAAAGCCTTGACAATAAATCGAGCTTTCAAAAGTAGAAGAAATTGATTAAAATTTTGAGGTTCAAATCTGATGCTTGCTAAATCATTCCAAATTTTAAATTAAAGTTGGAAATTTGTCTTTTGAAAAAATTGAATATAAACAATGTTAAACAATACACCAAAACTATGGAGTTCCTTGCAATTTGTTATACTCAAAGATGTTAGAAAGTATTTGCCATTGAAAATGAAATCCACAATTAAAATCCTGTTGATGATTTTTAAAAACATACAGCGTGTGCCAACAGGATGTATCCGATTTCAACGTCGAATAATTCTGCCATTTTTCAGCATATTTTGACAGATGAACATAGTTTCGAATAATAAATCAGTGCCATTTTAGCTTTTAGTCGATACACACCTAAAGAACGCGCATAAATTGTAGCGCTTTACATAAAAAATAAACTAAATATGCGTGCTTTCGTAGAAAATATGGCAGGAACTAAGCGCCTACAAACAAGACGATCCTTAGTTTGGTGACGAATTTCTTTGAGTACTGGTCTGTAGCAAATTGGCAAGTTTTCGATTCGTCAGCGTTTGTGGGGATAAATTTGAAAAGTAA
Source organism: Uranotaenia lowii (assembly GCF_029784155.1). NCBI lineage: Eukaryota > Metazoa > Arthropoda > Insecta > Diptera > Culicidae > Uranotaenia > Uranotaenia lowii. The sequence continues at coordinate 91,678,634 of NC_073692.1, forward strand.
AGTTAACGACAGCAAACCGAAGAACACTGATGAACTTCAGGCAAAAATTGCTGGTCAATATTAGCAGAATGCTTGCAAAAGAGCTGCTTTTGTGTATCAAATGGGGATGGACATTTTATCGATGTAGTATTCTGAATCTGGTTTGGAATGAAAGGCGTAATTTTTTTTTTTAAATTAACTGAAATTGGCTGAGTTATTCGAAGCTGAAATCAAAATCATCCTTATGCCAATCCCTGTAGAAACCAATTTTTTTCATTTAAATTTGGAAAAATAAACTCAAATTTTACTTTAAATTTGTAATTTTCTGATGAATCATACATTACAAATGAATTGGTGAAAAATTTGAAATTTCGAAATGCAGCTAACAACCCAAAATTATAATAATGTAATCTCCTGCAGTTTTAATTTCTCAAAGAAATGTCATCTTGATAATTTTATGTTGATTGTGAAACTCGTTACGTGCTGAATCTTGATCTGAATTTTGAATAATAATTCTTAATCTCTATTCTGCATTTGAATTTAGAATTTGATATTTGGATCTGTTTTCGAATTTCAGTAAGATTTTAGAAATACACAAGAAAAACGATTGTATCCCATTTACCCGAAAACCATTGCCCAGAATGAATTTTTCCCAGAATGACAAATACCCGAAATCAAACCCCAGAATGAACCATTTCCCAGAAAAAAAATTCCCCAGAATGCACCATTTACCAGAAATTTTTTTCCCAGAATGGACCATTTCCCAGAATTTTTTTTCCCAGAATGGAACATTTCCTAGAATGGCACAAATCCCAGATTTTTTCCTCTTGTATTTTTATTTGTTTTTTTTTTCGAATGAATTCTTGTAAATTTCATATGATTCGAAATTCATTTTTTCAAAATGATTTTTTAAATGAAACTACAACTTTGAAATTTTCCAACTAAATTTATTTTAGAACCAATATTGTGCTTTGTTTCTGGTTTATGGAACTTTAATTGATTCAATGCTTACCATGGTCCTTTAAAAAACCGTTTTGGTATCCGACTCCTCACGCTGCGCGTTCGAACTTGAAAGACGTTTTGTCCTTCACGCTGTCGCGTGGCGGACGGGGCTAAGGGATCACCCCTAGCTTTCACGCAGACCTAGGAAGCCCCGGCAGACCTAGACCAATGTAATGGGGCCGCCGCTTCCGACGGCGGGTCGACGGCCACCTCGGATTTGGGAGCTTCGGCGGCTTTGTGCCACCTCAGCCCCTTCATCCTCGTTGGTTGCGGCTTTGCCGCAAAAGAATTAAGTTATGAAACCCCATTTTTTTGTAACAATTCCTTTTTTTTTTATTAATTTCTAGTAGGGATAAATGTTTTCAATTTTCTGGGAAATGGTTCTTCTGGCGAAAAAATTTCTGGTAAATGGTTCATTCTGGTGAAAAAATTTCTGGGAAATGGTACATTCTGGCGAAAATTTTTCTGGGGAATGGTTCGTCTGGGGAAAAAAATTCTGGGGAATGGTTCTTTCTGGGGATTGGAATTCTGGGGATTTTTCATTCTGGGCAATGGTTTTCGGGTAAATGGAGTACAACCAGAAAAACGATTTAAGAATTATCAATTACCATTTTGAAGCTTTATTATTTTTGGATTTTTCATAACATATTTTTTGGCTTTTTTCATGAATGAGATTTCAAAAAACGAAGTTAAGAAGTTTATTTTTTTCATGTTTAGAAAATAACTATCTAAAGACTAAATAAACTATGCAAATGGGTTTCAAAAAACAAGAATCAAATTTTGAATGAAATGCAAAACCAAATATAAACGATTTAAACATAGCTTTTCATATCTGTTTTCTTATGATGATGATTCAGACCGATAACCAAAAATATATAAATGGATACTAAATTCGCAATATGAAAAAAGAATTCAATTAATTTTTTTATTATATGGAAACAGAACCTCTCCAATTAGTATAATTTCATGTAAAATTGAATGTTCAGAAACGTGTTTCTATCAACAAGGAAGAAAATTTCGAAAAAACTGAAGGAGGATTCCGAGCCTGAGATGAGATTTTGATATTATCTCTGAGTCAAAACTGTGATACTTGAATAACCTTAATCAATGATCAAAATTTGATTAAAAATTTCAAATTTTTAGAGTAGAGAAGAATACCTCGCTCGTTTTTCTGGACCCTCATGGGGGGGTTTAACCCCCAAAACCCCCCCCCCGTTCCTACGGCCATGGCGGAAACCATAGATAAAAATCAGTCACCAAAACCCCCCCATGAGTCCGTTCTTCCTACGGCCCTGGTGATAACTAACAAACTAACTAATGTTACGGAAGTTGGCATACCGTAGGCAAAGCTACGAATAATGATTCTCAAAAAATTTTAAATTTTAGTTTGCTTTATAATTTTGACAACATTTTACCCCACATTCCCCTATTACATTGCGATCAGATATTATTTGTCACTTACGGCATCCTCCATGAAAGCGCTGCAGCGCACTGTGTGGCCACGGTTCCGCTTCATCCTCTGTCCTGATGTGGGCAAACTTTCCTTCGCCGCCTTCGGTGCTAGTTTCGGATTTACTGCCGTCTTCGTTTTGCCCAAGTGGCCGATGCCACAGATGGATAGCAGCCTGCGCTGCTGATGACGTTCGCTGGCCAACGCAAATGCTGATGCTGTGGTGCAAACTGGAAAGCAGCTTGTGCTGCTGGAGCTGATGCGTCTGGGCACCACCGTCGTTGCTGCTAGCTGACCTGTTGAGTGAGCGCGGTTTACGCTTCCGTTGAATTTGTGCGGCCGACCAGGCCACGGATGCCACAGCTGACAGTGCGGCATGGAAAATCCTGCTGACGTAGTAACCGACCGGTAGCACATGAGCCACGAAATGATGATCGAATCGAAAAGGCACAGTGGATGCTGATGTGGTGAGAAAATTCCTGCTGGAGCTGCTTTAAACCGACGACACCAATCACCTCGACCGATGCTGCTGCGGACGCAGCGGATTGCGAGCACCTCGGGGACCGATGTCCCAATTGATTCGATCGACGATGGGATCGAAACGTGAAGCTGGCGCCGCAGGTGGCGATTTTCCTGTCGAAACCGCCTTAAATTGTGCTGCTGAAGCAGCGGAACGATCACATATAGGACCGCTTACCGATGATGCAACTGCCGGTGCAGTGGGGACGAAACTGGAGATGATATGTGGCTGGTGGCCACCCTTGTGCTGCCACTGGTACAGCCAATTGCCTGCTGATGAAGCTGCCAAATCACCCTGTGGATGATTTCACCGTCGTTTCTGCTGGCAGCTAATCTTGACCACCACCTTGGCTTATTTGCCGTTCTTTTCCTTCGGAGGTTCTCTCCGCCGGAAGTCAATCGCCGGATGAGACGTGTGGTGATGAAGTGCACTGGGGTAGAAATAAAAAAGGGGCCCTGCGAATGCGGGACACAATTTGGTCACTTCCTTTCCTGACCAGTGTTTAGAAGTTTCGAGGGTACTTACTTTCTAGACCCCTTTTTCTTGTCAACTCTTTTCCCCGATGCCAATCGTTCCGGGCGTGGCAGAGGATTTATTCTTGGCTTCCCTATGGAAGAATAATTCGTTTAGCCTTTGGCTTTCCGTTTTAAAAGCAGGGACTTACCCTGTCGGATCGGCGTCGATCTTTGCTCGGCCGTTGGTGGACCTCAGAAACGGATTAGATGTGCGGTGTGGATCCGCTTTTTTCCCGTTCTTGGCGCTCGGTAGCAGATCGCGAGCTTTTTTATCCCGCTCGAAGGCTATTTATACTTCAATTTTTTGCGCACACGCGATTTAACTCGACAGCAAGCACGCTGTCCCGAGTTTTTCCGTCCGACACTTCTCAATTTTCTCCCGGAACTGGATCTGTCAGACGGGATTTTTTCTTTTTTCATCCCTGTAGGAATTTGCCGTCTTCTGCTCGAATTCTGTCAAACCGTACTGGTTTGTGTTCGAATTTTTTCCGATCAGGGATGAGATCGGTTTCTGTTGTACGCTTAATGTAATTTAGTTAAGGGATGGGTTTTATCAAAGATAATGTTGCCATTCGCTCATATCGTATTGAAAGTATCATGACTAACGTACAGTAAAACCTATATGTAACACTAAATAACTGATAAACCAGCAATTTTTCATGAAAAACAAAAAAAAAGATTTTAAGTGTTTTTTATTTTCAATTTGCAGCTTGTTCAATTGTTAAACGATACAAATCATAAGGACGATTTACAAAAAGTGAACAATTCCCGGGAATAACGATGAAGCTTCTGCCTAGATATTCTTGAAATACAACGCTTCAAGAAAAAAAAATCAACAGTTTATAGGAAGCTGAATAGATAACATTTTAACTATTTCTGACATCACTGAAAAGATGAGAATTTGAAAAGGAACATTTCAATCTATTTTAATTTTTTGTTGAACGTTTTGACTTATTCATCTAAATAAATTCAGATTCATTGTGGCTTAAAATTTCTTTCAATATCTTTTTTTTACAAAACGGAGAGAAATAACAAAAAAGAAACCTCTATATCTTTTTTTCAGAAATCTAAACTACTTGAGATCTTCGGAAAAATTAATCGTAAATTTCAAACCTTTATTTTCTCAATATATGTATGCAATATTTTACACTTTTGCTAAAAAGAGCATCAATTTTATAAATGAAATTTTACCTTTTTTCAAAACTAAACCGAAAATTTGAATTGATTGAAAGAAAAATTAAGCGCCTCCCAATTAGTCAAAACCATTTCTCTAATTCAAAGTTTCTTAACTAGTAAAAATTGAGTCAAGTTGCCTTATCTATCTATTATATAAAATTCTCTTGTAACGGTGTTTGTAGTACTACTCCTCCGAAATGACCAAAACAATTCAAATGAAATTATTTTTAGAATATTCTGTAGGCATGCGAATCGGTTTATATCGTATAAAAATAACAGAAAGTCGCATAAATTGTCCGTAATAATTAAATTTGTAGTTATTTGAATAAAATTTAAGTCATGGCATCCATTTTTTCGAGATTTTCTTTACTTTGGGCGCCGGGCGGGCGGTTTGTTTTTCATCTCCATGGTCAAGGCGTCCCGAGCTAACGTCGTGAAAGGATAGTAACCATGGCATAGCATACTGATTATTGGGAACATTTCTCAACCAAGCATACTTTCAATGCACGTGGTGGCGATATGAAGCCTAGATGTGTTTTTTTTCCTTCTCGATTCCTAGCTTATTTGTACAGCACAAATAAATAAATGAAGCCTAGATGTGACCCAGATTGATATTTTGCCGATCAAATCAAAACCATTTAATCGATTTTAAATTTTAAAACTATTTTTATTTCACGTTAATTGAATCAGCAATGGTTGTCTAAAAACATGAATTTAATACTGATGCATATGAAAAAATGGTAGGACTCTTTGCGGACGTTTGAAAAAAAAAGAAAGTGGGAAGATTTACGTACGATTGTATAATCCAATATGGCTAGAAACATTTTTCGAACATGTACAAAAGTGCTTAACTGAAGATAAATCAAGCGCCTTTAAATTTACAGAACAACAACAAAGTCCGTTGAAAATGAACAGACACACGAACTGGCCAAGAGCCTGTCCTTTAAGAAGGAATAAATAGTATTGATGTTTATTTAAAGGCCGAATGCAAAGAATTTTTTGCTACCATATGTGGAAGTTATCAATAAAATAAGAAGAATTTTCAGTTAAACGGTACACTAGAGCGAGTACAAACAATGTATACATTATTTCTTCATTTATGCATGGTTGGGCCAAATAAACAATCTGACTAAACAAACTCAACTTTTCCTCAAATAATTCACCGAAAAACTGTTTACAGGTTCACTGTTGGTTTACACAGAATTCAAGTACGTACTGAACATAAACGTGTGTTTTTGTTTAAAATATTTTGGCTGCATAGGAGAGACTTTAGATTGTTGAAAAGTTTCTTTTGTGATTGATATTCCAGAAACATAATTTTTTTGATTGCAAAAGCAGAATTTTTTTTAAAAGTATTTATTATGACTTTAAAGTGTTGAAAATAATATTAACTCCTGTCATTTCACACCGTGGAACAAGTGGCAACGCGCTTTTTAGCCATGAGTTTTTAAGATTTTTTTTCTTCAAAATGATCATGAAGGGTATCCCGAGTGTTAAATCTGAAGCGGATATTCATAATTGTTAAATGTCTTCTTAAAAGTCTTATGGTAAAACAGTGTTCAGTGAAATTGAAGTACCAAGCATTGTTTTGTTCTGGAGATAAACTGCAGATATATCAATGAAAGTTGATCAAAAAACAAGCAGGAACGAGTATTTATTTAATTTTAAAGTCTTTCCACTGACCCATCAATAAATGGGACAAATGTATACATAGATATGAAAGTTGACCTGTGATGATATCCGTTTGCACTTGCCCCGATGTTTCTTTATTGAAAATTACAATTTAAAAAAAAAGAAATTTAAATGTTTTTTTTCCGGTTTCCAGGTATATTTACGTGGAAATTTCCAGAAAATAGAATGAACTCATAAAATCATCGTAGCCTTAACAGATTACTTCTTTTCGATCTATTTAATTTTTTAAACCTGCATTCCAATTAAATGTTATTGAATCTTGAAAATATTACATGATCTTAAATAAAATCACAGATCACCTCCAACACTCCAACACTTATAAAAACAATGGTTCAAATTGGCAGATATGTTCTTTAGGATAAAAATAAATAAAAATGCTGTAATTCGGTTGAATAAAAAGCAATGTAAACATAATTTTCCTCCTTCCTGAACCAATCGTTTTCTTGATTAAATGGGTTAATGTTCAAAGGAATTTAATTTGCATTTTTTGCTCGAACACCTCGGGAGCTGAAAGTGCTGCGTTAGACAAAATATTGGGCAAATACTTCAACAATTGTCCCAATATTCATAATTCTTTTTCCATAAAATTTCATATGCAATGAATTCTAATTAAAGAGAAACTTTTGATTTCGATTTCATCCTTAAAGTGAACTTGAGCAAAGCGGAGTAAATCAACTAAATGGTATTCAATAAATGAAACATAGATATTATCATTATCTGTATGGAATAATTTATGCAACAACTTACAAAAAGTGGATACCATTCGGCCATATTCAAAGCATCCGAATCCCAGAAAAGTAAATGATAAGTTTGCATGGAAGATGTATGTAAGATTGATTGAAGATATTTTTTGATAATTTATGTAAAGCTCCATAGAATTGAGTTAAAATTCATAGTTTTGATTCCGATAGAATTAAGCGGGACAATTCGAGTAAACGGAAAGGAAAAATATATAAAAAAAAACAAGGACATGTTTACGGTAGCGCTAAAATGGACGCCAAGTTTGACATGGCAAAACGAAGTTTACCGGGTCTGCTTGTTTCATATATAAAAATGTATTTTGAGTTCTCTGGAGATGAATTTAAATGTACACATACACACGTTTTTATCTTTCCTTGGATCTTGAAAATTCCAAATGAGCGTAATAGATATAATTATATCTATAATTAATAATTAACACACAAAATTTGTTCTATTGAATATATGTATATTTAATTTCTAAAATCCGGCGATGAATTTTCGAATTTGAACTTTTACTCTGTATTATTTTTAAATCGGTGCAAAAAATGTAAACATGTTTTAATTATTTTCCTATCAGAAACTCATCCTTCGTTTGATGATTTTTTAATTATGTTCAAATATCAAATATCTGTAAATAAGGTTAAAAATAACGATTGTTTCTTTTTTAAAAATTAAATTATTTTTGTTAAAAATATAGTAAAAAATCTTGAAAAGCTTCATACCTCACAATTTTATTTTGATTATCCTTTTCCAGAGTTAAATTTATATCTAGAAATTAATAAAACGAAACCAGAATTCACAATAAGAATTGTATTCAGGATTATCAATTCTCATCAAACATTCGAGAAAAATAATATTTCAGATATTATTAAATATCAGAGTTTTACTATCAATTTTAAATTCATGGCAACTTTTATCAAACACTTATCTCAAATGTTTCCTTTTTTAAACGTTCAGATTTTGTAAGCCTTGCTCTCATATCAAGAAGCTCAGGAAAAATAGATAATATCGAAATTTTTTTCTCACACGATCTTCTCCAACCAACATGATTCTTTCATTAAAATACTGAAAATTTATTTTTAAAAAAGTGTAAGATACATAAAATGGAATAAATTTAACAACAGGTTTTATTATAAATTTTGAATAAAATAACATTTCTGTCGATATTAACTTTCATGCAATTATTTCTTAATTGAGCGAACACAGACTAACACTAATTACAAACAATTCTTACTTGTAAGAAAAAAAATGCTAAAAAATCAAGGTCAGGGCAGCGATTATTTGTCTATTTTGTAAAAATTTAATAATTTTTTGCTTGCCTTGAATAAAATATGATGTTTTTCCCGAAAGTTTACATTTTGCATTCAAAGTCCCTCAAACTGTTCCAATCCTTTCGGGGAAGTGAATCAGTGGCTCCTGTACCCTTAAACTATGGAAAAGGAAAAAAAAACTCCAACAAACGTCCAAAGCAGTGTTTGGCAATGCCAATCGAACCGAAACAAAAGTTCCAAAACTAATCGACTTATCTGGAATCCATTCACTGTGACATTTGTTCAATTCTCCGAAAAGTGAGAGAAGAAGCATAAAACAGCCACCACGGAACCGCCAGCACCACACTTCGGATCGATCCGTAGTGGCCACATAAAGTGTGCTGCATGTAGACAGTTACAAACTTTTGCCAATCGTTGGAACAGGGAAGAAAGACCAGACCAGAAAAAGCAGTTCTAGAGACAACAATATGATAGAGAAAGACGGACGGACGGACCGATGGACAATTGTCAACCACTAACCCCCCCTAAAATCCAATTGGTTCGGATGAAATAAAGAAACAGACAGTGGAACTTTGTTATCGTTTTTCCCTGTCCTCTTCTTTTTGAAAGTTTCCGGGGGAAAAAACGGTGCATTTTTTAACGTTCTTGCCTCGGAACGGATTTGTGACATACATATGTCAACAGATTTCCAATGGAAATTTAGTCATAAGAGAGTGGAGGAGTGGACGAATTGGGCCCTAAACACTTTTCGAATGGTTCCACTGCAATATGCGACTAACTAAGCGTTCTGAAAAAAAAACTGTAAAAAGTATACGCTAAGCTAGGCCGAACCAAGTGTATGCTAAAGGGTATCATGAGGTTCTCAAGAAGAGAACATAAATGATCTGGATTAAATTCAGAATTTTCTTAATAATAAATTATGTTGACAAGTTTTAAAAGAGCCATAAATTTTAAAGGGTTTATAAGCTTTCAATTTCAAATGGCAATTTCCTTTAATAACAAAGTCTAAAATATTTGGAATCGTAGGGCATATGGGAGAATGAGGAAACTTGATCCTTGGGATATTTGATCTCCTCGCTATATCTCTAAACAGGAAAGTCTTACAAATATAAAATGTTCTACAAAAATGTGCCAAATAAAACAAAACAACAATGCTGTTATCTCAACCAATTTTAAATTTTTTTTTTCAAGTGAACTTTGTTTGAAAAATTTTACAAAATGTGATTAGAAGATCTTTTTTTACCATTTTAAAATGTTTTTCACTCTAAAAAATTTCAATAAAAATATTTATTTTAATTTGTCAATCGTTAGAGTATAATATGAACTTCATAATGCCATACTTTCAAAACAATAGTAAACTCTCAATTTTTTTTAAGAATATATTTTCCAAAATGTATGTTATGGGTAGAATTGATCCCTAGATTCCAAAAAGATATATTTTTCTTCTGAATGGATCGTGATCATTGGTTATCATGAAATTACTAATATCTGTCCAATAACTTATGTTTATCCAGTTATTATATGTTAAAAATGACTAAAAATACTGTAGGGGAGAATGAGGATACTTGATCCCTGGGGATACTTGATTCCTTAGCTATATCTCGAAACTGGAATGTCTTACAAAGATCAAATGTTCTAGAAAAATGTGCCAAAATGAGCAAAATAACAATGATTGTAGTTTAAAATTTTTAAGCAAAATAATTGTTTGAGTAATTGAACTATGTTTGAAAAATTTCACAAAATGTAACTTGAAGATCTTTTTTCATCACTTTAAAATGTTCCTTACAGGGGAAAATTATGAAAAAAATATTTGTTCCAATGTATCAATCGTTCGAGCGTAAAATGAACTTCATAATGCCATATTTTCAAAGCAATGGAAAACTCTCAACTTTTTTCAGAAAACGTTTTCTAAAATGTTGATTATGGGTACAATTGATCCCCTAGAGTTGGGTACAATTGATCCCCCTTCCAAACGGCATATTCTTCTTCTGAATTGATCGTTATGATTGCTGATTACGAAATTACTAATATTTATCCAAAAACTAATATTTATCAAACAATTGTCTGAAGAAAAAAGCAAAAATAATTAATTTTCTCTTAGTTATAAAAAATAGCGCCTTTAAGTATGCAATGTTATTAGCGTTGAGACAAAGTTATAGAATTTTCTTCTTATGTCTGCTATAAATTGTAAAATGAGAACAAACATGACCAAAATAGTCAATTAACATTCTATCTTGGAGTTTTGTTTGATTTTTATACAAGGATTAGTGCTTCCTGAATAAAATATCAAGTCTCCTTCAATAGGGGATCAAGTCTCCCCTAACTTCAGAAAAATCGCAATTTTTTTACTCCCACGAAAATGCTTCTAGTTCATCAACGGGTTCAAGTATCGATCAAATTTTTGGAGCATAGAAACTTGAAGTTACAAGCTGTCAGAAAATGTCAAAGACGGCGAGTTGCTAAATTTTTCCAGAAAGATATGGTGAAAATAAGAAAAGGGGATCAAGTATCCCCACTCTCCCCTATTTATCTGAAAACTAGAAAATAGCGCCTTAAGGTATGCAATGACTCTAGGGCAATAGACATACTTTTAAAGTTCTCTTTGTCTCATACTTACAAACTAGGAAATGAGAACTAATAGTCAACGGACCTTTTAGCTCCGGATTTTATTAGATTTTTGTCTAGGGTCAGGGCACCCTGAATTAAGGATCAAGTTTTCTTTAGTAAAGGATCGAGTCTCATGTAACTTAAAAAATATCACAATTTTTTGGTCTCACGGAAATGTTTCTAGTTAAACTGCAAGTTCATGTATCATGCTAATTTTTGGAGCATATGAACTTGAAGTTATACACTGTCTGAAAACGCAAAAGACGGCGAGTTGCTAAATTTTCCCAAAAAGATGTATGTATGTATGTATGTAGATAATCCACCATGGGTGCACGGATTCACCGCAGTTTCGCCAACGTATGCGCTAAATTGCATTCTTTATATTATTTGTTCGGCCAATATGCAATGCAAATCACCACATACCCGACACCATGGCTTCGTGTAAACTGTCATGTAATGAATGTGTTTCGTGTAGGTGTATGTCTTATTTGTAGAACGAGCAAACAGTTTCGCAACCGTATAAAATTCATAACATTTTCAATGTCATGTATCTTCGACAGGTATTCCGCATCCGTGTATATACCTGCCCAGCTGGCAACTGATTGAACGTTCAAAAATAATATATTTAATAAATCAAATAGTTGTATGATAAAATAATCTTACCTCCTTACCAATCTTACCTCGAGGCACTCGAAGCTTACCTGAAGCTGTGACCGACCGTATGCGACATCGTTTCCATCTTATTTAAAATAAACAAATTTTCAAAACTGTTTCAAATCATCATTCAACTATGCAATACGTTCTAAACCTCGTTGTAGTACTTCCTGAATTACCTTACCTAAATTAATTCTTAACATCTTAACTTTTTTTTTGTGCACGGTAGAAGCTTTTTATACAAATGGAATTTTCTTCCACAATACAATAGGATTTTTCAAACTTTTCTTCAAGTTATTCATAACACCCATCGCGCAAATTCACCTCGTAGGCAACCTTTTCTTTAAGCTTCCCATTTCTTCTCGATTCACCTTTTTATGTTCATCACCTGTTTTTCTTCTTCTCCCTATTTTTTCTTCCCTCTATACTAAAAAAACTTCTTATCTTTAGCTTTTCATTGAAGCTACCTCTTCCAACCCGCGCCGTATGCATTCAGATCTACCATAACCTGGCTGCCACTACTCTAGATTCACTATTTTAATAATAAGCGCTTTTAATCAGTACTCTCAACCAAAATCCAAAATCTACCCAGAGCATCTGGTTCATAATCAATCTTCAGGAATTATCCTTTCTTCTCCAAGGTCAAATTATTGAAATAAAAACACCTCAAATTTCCACTCTTTGAACTTTTTCTTCAAAAAAAAAAACTCAACAATTTTAATCACCACGTCGTTATCAACCCACAGAAAAGCTACCACCTACCATCTAGACTCCCCTTTCCCCGTCATCATTCTTCATTTTCTTCAAAGTAATCGTAATGTTCTGTACACACTTTATGCGAGATTTTTCCTAAATTTTCCCAAAAAGATATGACGGAAATAAGAAAAGTATCCCCATTCTCCCCTATAGTCTTTGTCACGGATCAATAAATTAAAGCCAAGAGTTCAGTGATGCCAAGTGCTGTTGTCAAAAATCTGTAAACCACGATAAAGATTTTTAAACCAACTTCTTAATGCTTAAGCATTCCAGCTTGTCCGATTGCTTTTTCTCTTGAAATTGTTTGACAAAACCCTGGATTTTGAACAGATTTGCTCGGATATTCCCCGGTTTTTGAATAGAAAATTTTAAAACCCAATGACCCCCCAAATTCAAATATAATTACATACATAAGGTGTTTTTTGAAAGGACAAATCGAGCGGGTCATTTAAAAATCAGTATAAATTCTGAAAAGTCAGAACACCTCGCAACTTCATATTTCTGATGTATTTTTCCATCATATTTTAATTTGGTTCTTTTATTGCTTTTAATCATTGTTCGCCACATTTCCAACTTAAAATGAAGGGGAGAGTGGGGTATCGTGGGCCATGGGGAAACGTGGGCCACTTTTAATATCTCAGATGTGTGTTGAGATAAAAATCTCAAACCAACTGTCATTGACGTCGCTTCGCGTGAGCATATATTTCTATATGTTGTTGACTGAAATACTCATAGTATGCTTCTTTTATTTATCAAGCAAAAAAAAATTAGAAAAATTTACTTACATAATTAAAAAAACAACCGCTTATTTCATCGATGAGGAACCTAAAGTGCATAACAAAAATATGCTCAAACGCTTGTGATCTTAGTTTTGTCATGATCTTTCACGTGGAAAAGGAATTTTTGATGAAACATCAATATGTCACACAAACGCAACCAATTTGCAAATCATAGCTTGTGGGGAATCGTGGGCCACACATCTTGAACCACCTATATTTTTATCTTTTTATACACATTCAAAACTAAAAATATGTTTTTCCTATCTGTAAAGTTTTTTTTGCCAAATGAAGAGTTATAAAAAATAGTTTGTGCATCCTATATAAGAAATTTTGCCAAAACATTCGCGAGCCAGGTTTTGGAATCTTTCGATCATGCACAGCTTTCTTTTTTATTTCATCGTTTGAAATTGCTTTAAAATAACGAAATGAATTAGGAAATCACACTTTTGGGTCAACTCATAAACTTTGCATGTTATTTGGTCAATTTGGATTTGGTGGCCCATGATTCCCCACCATTTTTCAAAATCCAAAAAATATTGCTTTTTTTTCAAACAGTCAGAATTTGGGGAAAATAACTTATTAAAAATTTTGAAAAAATACCTTATGATACCTTGAAAAAGTAGAACAGCATACTAATTTTTATTTTCATTTTATCTTTTATAATAAAGAAGTTATGGAACAACGAAAAAATGTGGCCCATGATTCCCCACTCTCCCATATATTATATACGGTCGCCATCAAACAATACCAAATTAATCAATTGAACGTTCTTTAAAAAACTAACCATGAACAAATAAATTTCGCGATCCAAGTCTTTTCTTGCGAATCTTCCCATCCAAAATAGAAAAGCTCACAAAACTCTCCCAGGCGTATTGAGCACCAGTTTCTCCTCTCTCACACGTAGATACCTACCAACAGAAAGTAGAGTGGAAAAGTTCGAAAGAATAAAAACGACGACCAGGGAATAAAAAGCTTAAATCAATTTGCGATTACATCGATCTCTATGCAACGGTTGATTGATCACATTGTGTTGGGTTTGCTTTTCGAGGGGAAGGCGAAATGCTTCGATTTGACGAATTAGAGCACCGGTGCGGAACTTTGTGGGAAACGTCAAATCTTGAGAGTTTGTTTTTTTCGTGTTTCTGCTTTACGATGGTGGAAACTAGACGCTGTCTTTGGAATCAAATGGGAGTATGGTTTAAACTGATTCGAATTCAATTCTACTAAAATCATATCTTATAACACAGGAAAGTACCAAGAGTGCTTTTCCCCTGTGTAATAGGAACTTCCTCAGTCATTAATCCATGCCACTTTGCTGACTTTAATTCTGTATTTTTATACCTATTTTTTTTAACATAGAACCTCAAGTGGGAACATTCTCTAAAAATTCGTTTTCAAAGTTTATACCCGATAGTAGCCGGGAAGGTTGGACAAATTTTCAGAACTCAAGTTGCATTCGAATCTATATTCCATACTTATCAAAACACGTCTGCAGAATTTTCTGCACAGAATTTCGATTGTGAGAGGAATGTTCGTATAACGCCCAATGTGTCTTATACGCGCCACTTATGTTTTCAAGAAACTGTATCATTTTTAGCCTGTAAAACACCCCCAATCTGTTTTTAATGCTGTTGTTTTCCATAGGAAGTATGAATTCTTCCTTAAAATGTTGCCGAGTTTTAAAAAAATTTCAATTAAGTTGTTTCTTATTTTTGATGAAAATTTTAAAACAATTTTTAAGAAAACGAGTTAGACAATTTTTCCTCATACATCGATAGAGGAGAATCTAAACAATGATGTTATAAAAAATCGAACGTGAAAAAAACATTTTTAAGCGTTACGTCAACCCAAAAAAAAACTTTATCTTTTTTTATTTCGTTTCGCAAGTTTTGATTTTTTCTTCCAGTCAATATGTCTAATAAAGCTTAGTTCTTTTAGAAATGGGACAGTTACGAATGCGTGTATCTCAAAAACCATTCGTTTGATCGAAACACTATGAAGGAAATGAAGGTAATCTTATGATAATTCATTAAAAATGTTTAAAAAAGTATTTATCGTTTTTTGCAAAAATTTTTCTTACTTTACTCTTGGTACCTCCCATCGGCAGCCGCACACTTTTTTCAGTTAAGATTTTGATAAGTTTTTCAAACTTATACTTCGTCTAATCTGTATTTTAGGTGGCTGCATCCTCTTCCTTCAGTTTCTGCTACTTTTTAGTCCAATGCTTCTCTTTTAAAAGAAACTGAGGGCAATTTAGTGGATACAGCTGTTTGGAAATTATCAAAACATGATTATTTTTGAGCCTCTTTATTGCGTTTTAATGGAATTCCTGCTGGCAAAATCTGACAATAACGAAGTAAAACCATCATCAGATTGAACTTAAAGTATAATTGGTTAGTAGAGATCGTAGGTTGCGAAGGGTACATACAAGATTACTCTTTTCAGGCTTTAATAAAAATGCGAAAACCAAAGTTTTTGATTTGAAAATTTTGTTTTTTTTTGTTCACAGATGCGAAATCTTGACAAATCATTATATTTTCTACAAAACAACCAGCAAATACATACTATTATATGCTAGGGACCTTGCCACGAGCAGACATAGTACAGAATTCAAACGCTGGAAGCTGTTTGAAATAGGCAAAGTTAAGGGTTTTTCATAAGTTTTGTCGTTCATCAGAAATCATCTATCACATAACCTCGGTACCGGCTATGCAGCTTACGAGCTCTGGAAAAAGCAAATATTTATTGTTTGAAGTAAGGTTTGAATGACTCGTAACTAGGCAACACTTTCAGCCTATCGGAGAAAATATTTTTGGACATTTCAACGATCTACACTTACTTTTTTGCTTATTCAATATTAAAAATGCAGGTGTGAGACTTGACTTCACTGATGACCATTAACCGTAGTTGCCGATCATGTACTTCACTCCAATGCTGGTCTGAACTTTGTGGACATTTTTGACTGTGTTTGCATACTTTTCCACCATTCACACACACAGTAATTCTTTAAATAATCAATGGTTTTGTCAGCTATCGATTTGATAACGAAGGATTTTGAAAGAGACTGTGCAAAATATGTTTTTTCTTTTTCTTTTTCTTTTACATCTTAAATATCTCAAAAATGCGTAAATTTAAAAATTGGGAAATAATAGGTCTTAAAGTACTTTTTACAAGCAGCAAAATGCTGTCAAAAATTTGTATGTCCGATTACTAGTAAAAAAGCTATTAGCAAATGAAAGTGTCCCATTTCTAAAAGAACTAAGCTTTAGTATTCGTGTGGTTTCGGTATTCGGCTGTTTTGGGTATGTTTGGCACTATAGTGCGTATTAAATACACACAGGCGCGAATTCTCAACACAGTTTTGTTACTTTCGATAAGGTTTTTAAAAAAATGTTGGCATTGGAAATGTTCATGGAGTACATGGCAACCTTGCGTTTCGCTTACATGGGGCATAATAAAGCATGTTCCCCTACTTAGAATCAACAAAATAGTTACAATTTTAAGATATTCACCTTTATTTTTACTTATACTTGGTCGGGATTCGACCAGACTGAACTGAACGCCATTAGCAGTTTTTAGAGACATTTGAACTTTATGTGCAAATACTTTCATCTAGGAACAAAATCTTAGATGTTTATGAGCTAGAATGAATAGTTTATAATTCAAAGAATTCATTTTAGTCAATTGTATTCAGTTTTGCGATCTAGGATGTGAATAACTCGAGATTTAGTTTCTGTTGTTTTGAAATTTTCTCATGGCGCTCAGTTCGGTCTGGTCGAAGGCAGGCCACTTATACTTATACTTATACTTATACTTATACTTATACTTATACTTATACTTATACTTATACTTATACTTATACTTATACTTATACTTATACTTATACTTATACTTATACTTATACTTATACTTATACTTATACTTATACTTATACTTATACTTATACTTATACTTATACTTATACTTATACTTATACTTATACTTATACTTATACTTATACTTATACTTATACTTATACTTATACTTATACTTATACTTATACTTATACTTATACTTATACTTATACTTATACTTATACTTATACTTATACTTATACTTATACTTATACTTATACTTATACTTATACTTATACTTATACTTATACTTATACTTATACTTATACTTATACTTATACTTATACTTATACTTATACTTATACTTATACTTATACTTATACTTATACTTATACTTATACTTATACTTATACTTATACTTATACTTATACTTATACTTATACTTATACTTATACTTATACTTATACTTATACTTATACTTATACTTATAGTTATACTTATACTTATACTTATACTTATACTTATACTTATACTTATACTTATACTTATACTTATACTTATACTTATACTTATACTTATACTTATACTTATACTTATACTTATACTTATACTTATACTTATACTTATACTTATACTTATACTTATACTTATACTTATACTTATACTTATACTTATACTTATACTTATACTTATACTTATACTTATACTTATACTTATACTTATACTTATACTTATACTTATACTTATACTTATACTTATACTTATACTTATACTTATACTTATACTTATACTTATACTTATACTTATACTTATACTTATACTTATACTTATACTTATACTTATACTTATACTTATACTTATACTTATACTTTCGTTGATAGTTTTACTAAGGTTATTAGAACACAGGGTCCTCCAACTTTGTCAATAAGACGATAAAAGCGCGGTAAGGTTCAGGGAGTTTGTTTGTAAACATCGGTAAAGTTGTTTGAACTGAGGGCTTTGTTGGCAAACAAACTCCACGAAGTCCGCAGCTGCGAAACCAAAATGGCTGAATCGGGAATTTGACGTATCGCTACACTTTCTTTCGCTTACGCTTTGAACACCTGGGATGAAAAAAAATAGTTGTTTTATTAAGTCAAAAAAATTGAAGATTCAAACAAAATTTTTGTCAGTTTTGTTAAAATATATTGAACTTTTATTATCGTGCGTACAGAATCTGTAAACAACTGAGATTCATGTTGTAATTAAGTTTTGTAACGTAACATCTCCTCGCACTAAGTAACAATATTATTAAAGTTCTCAGCATGAGTAAATTTTTGTTCGCGTTTGTGTTTTTCCTTTTGCTGTCAGACATGCTGAGAACAGTTAGCGTTCATTACCAGGGGGCTCATTTGAGCTTCTTGGTGTGGGGGAGTGTGGCGGGCCGCTAAGAAAAAAAAAAACAAAAAATTTTTATAGGTTTTTTTTCTTATTAATCTGGAAATCGAAAATCCAACAATTTGAAGCTTTTGGCACAGATGTAAATGATAAAATATTGGAATAAGAGACAAACTTTGATTGCCCATATCAGACAAGTTAAATGCCTGTTTCAAGAAAAAAATAGATTAGGCTTTTAAGTTTTCTACTTTTTATCATTGAAACATCAAATCGACGCTCAAATCACAATCTTTCAATTAAAAAAACATATGGGTACGATAAAATTACGACATTAACAAAATATGGCCATATTGCAAAGGCATACCTAACTATGTTTCATGCAAAGGAACTAGTGATGTCTAGAATTTCGCCAAAATTTCAGCCTGGAAGTCTGCTTAACATCCGTTTCCCCCATTTCTATGGAATAATATTAAAAAATTGCAAGCGTAAATGAAAGATAGCTAAAAACAAAAACATGCGCATCTAGCCCACCGTTTTGGGAAATTGGCTATTTTGAATACTTTTATAACAACATTATTTTCACAAAAACTGTAAGAGATTTTAACAGAAAAATTCCCAGACAACCAGAAGTCGTATTTTCTTTTACAGATTACATCGTATAGAATGTTATTTATACTCATTTTCGTATATCTGCACCTACAATGTGCGGTCCATGCATATTCTTTATCGTATTTAAAAGCATTGCATGATTTTATTACGACAAGAAGAGAGACTCGTATTTATGTACATATGAACTCGACCTTTGTGTACGACAATTCGCCAAAAATCCGTGAAGCGACCGATAGACGGTGGTCAGCCGTGACTGAGAGATTTTGTCGTGCTATGCATAAAATAATTCGAAATTAAAAACGTATATAACTACATTGATTCGTAATAATGTGCATGCAATCGTATACCTGTGCAAATTGTCTGATTTTCGTAAAACGTATTTGCTGGCAATCGTAAAAGAATACAAAAAAGTTCAATAAAATCGTTTATGATAATGGGACATCGATGATTGGAATCGAATCAAAGGAGGCTTCAAAATGTTGGTCTATTTTTAGATCATCGATGACGTGTTCTACGACTTAAAAGATTTAAGTTATAGAAATATACGATTTGCTTTTAGTTTAAAGTTTAATGCCTTTGAAGCAAATCCCCTTGAATTTATATATTCCAGATATCGTCGAGGAACCATCATGAGCTGCAGATCGCATTTCTTTGAAATAATCTTATTTTTATTATTTTTATGGATGAATAAACTGATTAGTTTAAAGTATAAAAAAATAATAATCTTATTTTTATTCAACTGACGGAAAATGGTAGCCCTGCACTCAAGTCGCAAAAGACGACCAAATAAGTCGTCAAACTTTCCATACTGTTACAAAAAATGTCGTATATTACAACCTCAATCATCTATATGATGATGTAAATTGTCATATTATATTCCAAAAAGAATCAGGGTAGTCGTAAATGATGCGCATGACAAGTCGTGCAAATCGTATTTTAATACAATCCAAATCAAGAATATGTTTGCTAATGTACCTATATGGCCTCCAAAATGATACGAATATACTGGTTTTGCTACAGTATATACGATATGTTTACAGGTATATTTGCATGTATATTTGCGTTGCAAGTTCCAAATACCCACGAAATGGTTGTCTGGGTTTCTCTAACGTTTAGGTCCAAAAAAGATGTCCGCTCATGTGCATATAGTTTTTAGACTCCTATCTATTTTAATATGGGAGAAAATGAGTACTTTCCCAAATATGCGCATATATGTAGCCTTCCTCTCCCATATATAGATACACACACCTTGAGTTTTACCACATGAACCTAGAAATATCTTGGCAGCATTGATAAATCTCGTCTGTCAATTAAAAGTAAATAATATGGCCATAGGGCTCTTGCTGCACACACATACAAGCGGTCTGTTGGGCGCACATCAAAGGTTCTTATATCCGGCAAAAGCAAATTTTAGCCAGAATGATATTTTTAATTTAAATGAATGCGCCTTTTCTCCAAAAAAATAAGTACCAACAAGTATATTTCAAGTCATTGGCTAACAAGTGGAAACAATTATGTGGATATTTGATCGAGTAGCAGTGCGAGTCATGGCACCCATTTGTCAACCAATTTTCGATTCCTTTGGCGAGATTGTTTTCACCATCACCATGGGCCAGGCATTAGAAACGATCATCCAAAGTTCACGTGTACTGGAAAACAAATCAAAGCTTGCTGAGCATAAAAAATTTGAATGAAGAAATTTTGGCTGGTGTTTTTTTTTCTTCTACTGTTCAAAGCACATGATACCGGTGCGAGGCATTAGGATAAAAAAAACTACTTGCCTGTTAGAAATATATTGAGAAGAACAGTGGTTGAGCATCTATTAGAGTATGCAGTGTGTAAAGTATGGTTACATTAATTCATGTTCATTATGAATTGACTTCTTCAGTTGAATAACTATTTGGACTGAAAACTAATGTTCCAGCTTTTAGGAACGATCCATTTTCATAATTTTGGAACTCCTCATAGGGAAACAAATAATAAAACTGAGGGTTGTAGGTTCAAGGCTGCGATCTCAACACTTTGATTGTCGTGTAGGAATTCAATTTACAATAGGAATTAGACAATTAAACGTTCATTTTATGCAAAAAAATAAAACCTAATGCAACGTGCGAGACTTAGTAATTTAATCTGAAGTTTTTAGTTTTGTACAATTCAATTTCAATGATGTGAACAGATCCGCGCAAAATCTGGGCTTTTGACAACGGAATTTGGGAAACCAGGCCAGACCGGACTTACCTCTAATTTTGATTCAAATGTTCTAGCAAATCCGGATAAATCCGGGCAACCTGGCAACCCTAGATTGAAATGTTTTTCGTGATAGATTGGATAAGCATTCAAGGGAAATTATTTTAAATTTCTATTAGCAAACCTAAAAACTATTAGTTATTCAATAATATGAAAACGATAAACTTTGCCAATAATCCCAATTAAAACTTTAAGAAGACTTACAAAACTTACAAAGCTCACATGGCCAAACATGGTCCAATTTGTTATAATGATGAACAAAAAGCTTTCAAAATTTTAAAAAGTCAAACGACTCATTTCGATTTATATTTTATGTGAACCCGAGCAAGGCCGAGTAATATCAGCTTGTCTCTTATAAAGAGTCATTTGGTACAATTCTATTCTATTCTACTCTAATTTGTTTATTCATAGAAAATTTTAACCATCTGGGTCATTCGTCCTCTTTGGAACATTTTGAATTATCTGCTTACAAATTGAAATAATTATGTGGATATTTTATTGAGGGTAAGTCCTGATACAAGCAGAACAAAATATATAAAAATACCAAACATCTATATAATGCACTAAGAACGGTCGCCCTAGATTTTTCAAGCAGATACTGGTCAGAATTAAAAAAATTCAACCTGGAGGATGAAGTCAAGAACTTCCGTCGCGAAGTTAAGTAAGAAACTTTAACAATATTACAGGATCGATTTTTGAAAAGGGCCATTACGCCAAGACCCTAGCAAACAGTACGATTGACTTTTTTGTTCGTGATGAAATTTGGAGCTTAGCTAAGCTTAAATTTAAAAAAATCAAATGAGTATCATATTCTCAGATAAAATTGAAAATGTAATACGTTTATGCTAGTAACTGGATTTGTTTACAATTGGCGCATGCACCCTTTTCAAAAGTCAATTTCGAAATTGATCGAATTCATCACAGAATCTTCATTTTTTCAGCATACTCCACTCAAAATTCGAAAACAAACTTACAATCTTGTCAATAAATTAAATAGCTTCTTAAAAATAAGCAGCACAGCAGAAAGTCTTCGATAATTTTTATTTTTTTTATTTATTTTTTTTTTTTTCATTCGTCGAGTCGAATTAATTTTACATGAAGCTGTCAGGATTACGGAGTTGTCTAACTTTCAAACAAATGTCAGTCGATCAAAAAAAAATAAGAGTGATTACATATTAAAACTTTTTTTTTTTGACATTATTAAAGAAAGTTAAAAATCGTTCTATTTAATTTAGTAATTTTGTAGAAGACTGCCAAACGGCTAGACCTTTGCTCAAAAGAATATCTAAGATTCAGTTAGTTTGGATACTTTCAAAAAATTCGTCAAAATTCTGATATTTTCCAAAACGAGGAAGAGTAAACCAAAAGAAAAATTCTATAGCTTTATTTGCAGAACTCAAAATAATGTACGGTCCTCGGGAAAGTTGATAAGTAAATGATTTAAAATCTTTGTTTTAACTATTTTGATTACTGTTTTACAATAATGTTAAAACCTTGGGAAATGTGTGTGTTTTTTTTTTTGCTTCGTGTAATTAATCAACACCTTTTTAAATTTTTTGTGGAGCATTGAGAAGAACAAGAAACTTGAAATTAAATTGAGGATTAAATTGATTTATTGATGAATTCTTAAGCCAGCATAGAAATGGTGATGACATAAGCAATATTTTTTTTTTTGAAAATCAAAGTGATTTGTAATTATGTAGTTAATATAAGGTTTAAGAATTTTTTGATCTTTCTGTTGACTATCGTGAATGGCTACCATCTTGTTGATGTGTTAAGTGATTATTTCACGAATGCATTTTGATGTAAATATGGTTGATTTCAAACTCTGAGCTTGTTTAGTTACACTTCTTATAGAAAACCCATACTAAAGACGAGGTGAGTGTCAATATTTGAGTCTCAATACAAAAGGTTTGTAAAATTTCAATTCGAAATTTACAATAAAAAGTTATTTTCAAATTAAAAACTAAATATAATTTCGTAACAACACAAATAAGAGTGAAAATCCTCAAATGATATCCTTGCACTAATGGGTCGGAAGAAAGTTAGAAAAAATTAAACCTATTTCTAGCGAATGGAACTTTTTTGCGTAAGCTTTTAATCATAGCTTACCTGGTGTGACTACTCATATTCACCTTAAATCATTGAACGCATTAAGCTGATTTTACTTTATTTTGCAAACATTACAATGTTTTTGTTGTTGAATAATGTTGCTGAAGACATTAAATGTCTATCTCTTTATACCTGGGCGCTATTAATATCGTACAGCTAGATTAAGGTTGCCAGAGTTTTTTCAGCACGTATCCGGGAAATTTTATATAAAAATCTGACAAAATCCGGACATTTGATTTCGAAATTGACGACCAAAAATCCGAGCAATATCTGGGCAAACTTTGTCAAAACCCAGAAATTACTCAACAAAAATAAAGAAAAAAAATTTTTTTTATCAAAGCTCATCGAAAGATTTAAGATCGTATTTGAGGATTTCAAAAAATATTTCATCAATATTTTCATAAAACTAGTTCAAAAAAATTCGTTCAACTACAAAAAATTTACATTTTAATTGGTTTTTTTGTTTGATTATCCAAAAAAAAAAGAGAAAAAAAATCGGAAAAAATCCGAGCAACCGGGCCGGGCCGGACTGTTTATAAGTTTTGCATTGAATATCCGGGTAAACCTGGATAAAACTGGGCAATCTGGCAACCTTAAGCTAGATTGATGTTCTGCACCATTGTGCATGCAATGGTTGCCACTCCGTGATTGGTCGAGGCCGTTCATTGTGTGCAAGGGCTAAAAAATGCAGCTTTGGATTAGCAATTCATTCTCAATGCACGAAACTCATGCTCACCCTTTAAAAAATGATCGATAATGACGTCGGTACGTCGTAGTAGTCAATGAGAACTGAAGGAAGGACTTTTAAGGACCAACCATAAACCTGTTATTCCAGATTTCTTCAGAAGCTTGTTTCTAAATACTATGAAACAATGATGAGTCAGTATCACCAGCTATAGAAATTGTCTATACGACTGCGAATCTATATTCAAGTATTTTAGAAAGGCTTGTGTTAGTAATGGAAAGGTTTGGATCAGAAGCCATTTTTTGGAAAATGGTGCAATTCTCATTTCACCAACATTTCCTATGCTCCTAAACATTTCATGAGGAAACTGAGGAACTCCTATCAATATCTACGAGCTGTTATTAACTTGAATATAAAAAAAAACTAGGAACATTCAAATGATTAGAAAATCAACCTTCCCAATTTCCTACAAGCCAGCTGTTTCCCTCACAATAATTTTTTACACATCATTGGTTTTCAAAGCGACTTAAGTAAAAAAAATAGCTTGAGCTTGCAAATCAACTTCGGTACGATATATATTGATTAACCCAAAATAAAATTTAAACTATTTTATCGATAAAAAATTGTACATTGTGTGATTTCTAATGGTGAATGAATATCATTAATGTTCTCTCGCTTAAAGAATTACGAGAATGATAGGGCCTTTGAACTTAAAATGGAATAATTTTCAATATTAGTTTCAAGTAAAGCTGAAAACCATTTTTAAAAACATATAAATTATCTTCATCAATGAACGTAAAAATATGGACGTAAAATTAATTTTGATTAATGCTTATTAAAGGTGTTCATATGCATAATTCTTTTTAGTCTCCTTTCATCATCTTTTTAACTGCCAAACCCCATAACAATTTTAATTGAATTGTTTGAACGATCACTAGCTAGTCTATTGAATTCTTCCCTGATTTATTCCCTGAAAATTACTCAAAATTTTGTTTATTGCTAGTAGAAAGTTGGATTACTAGTAGAAGCAAATAGAATGTCTGTTATCTTGATGTCTTTCCAATCATTTTATCACACTCGAAACGGAGAATTAAAAGATGTAAGGAATGTGTCATTTCGCTGAAAAATCTACAATTTATGATGAGAATTGGTTTGCTTTACTCTTTCCTAACACGTTGATTAACTGTTCCGAGAATAAAGTGTATGTCTCGGTGGTCGAGTGGTTAGCGTGGTAAAACGCTAATCGCTGGTCCACTGATGGCATGCGTTCGATTTCCATTTCGGTACTGGGTGTTAAATGTTAATTTAAAGTTGTGTCCTTGTCATTTATTCAGTCTGTAAAGCCTAAATCGATTAAGATGGAGTATGTCTTTTTAAAAATTAATCGTTTCAAGAGCAAGTTGCTTGAAATTCAATTGGTTGATTAATGATCACTTTTAAATTTGTCTTCCAGTGAAATTAAACTGCATATGGTTTGTGCATAGATATAAGAAAAAAAAATAAATTTTTGTTTCAAACTATGAACTTGAGAGTATAATAGTTTGTACCAATATAAATCTATTTAGATTCATAGTTTAAAAGATTTCAAACTATTTCAAATATGCTTAAAAAATCCAATTTCGCCCGGTACTCATTTTCATGTTTCCCGGAACAGCAATGGAACAATTTTTTATCATGCGGTTTCGGTTTCGGTTTCGGGTATCAACTTTCTTCCTAGACCGGACGTCTTCTTCCTCGTCGCCGTCATCGTTTTGCTTTCTATGGGAGCAAGCAACCATTTCTATTGGATCCACTTTCCATTCAAGCTCTTTCGGGTCGATGTGGGCGGACTGGCTGTCGGTTCTGCTAAAATGCGACATCGATCAATTTTACGATGTGTCAACGGCATGGTCTAGTCATTAATTATATAATTTATCCTTTCCAGCGTGCTTTCATTCCCACGAGATTATTGTGTACCTCCTCTAAAGGCTGTCCGGGTTCTTGCGATTCACAACCAGCATCATCGTCATCATCATCATTGTGGCGAATGAAACAATGGTGACGGAGCGGTTTTCGGAAGATGTATTCTTTCTTGAAGGTTGAAAAGGAATGTCACTTTAATTTCAAAAGTTTTTCCCGGAACTTCCCAGTCCTGCTGCTACTGGATGCTTTGGATGCTTCTGATGCTGGTGATGGTGTCATCGAAATGGCAAAGCACAACTTTTACTGTTTCTATCATCTATCATTGGACTAATTACGGGTCCCATTCTTGGGAAATTTCCCATTGTCCCCTGATGGCAGAAAAGCGTTCGGGCAGCCGGGCGGCCTCAGCAACGATAAAGCAATTTCAAATTCATATGCGGTTTTGTGTCACTCCGGTTTCCGAAAAACTCTTTGTCGCCCACGTCAAGCATCCTTGAGGCAAAGAATGATTTGAGTCAAATTTTCCAGAGAAAAATTTGAATATCGAAATTCACAAAGGAATTCGGAGAATGAAAAACGTTTTCTAATTAAATACCGAAATGAGAGGAAATAAATTTTGACTAATTCCTTATAGATTTAACATTTCAGCTTTGCTTGTGGGTTAACTTCTGGAAGATACTTCTTCCAGTGATATAAATGTGTAAATCAAATACGTGGTTTCAAACTCCTTTCAATCCATGTTGGGAAATTTGATCAGGATTGTCGTCGTTTCTATAAACATTGAAAAAAAAACTGCCAACTGTGGCCTAGAAGCCTAGAGCGTTCAAGTCTTCCAAGCCAGTGATTATTAGATCGAATCTCGGTCACGGCATACAAAGTCCTACTCGTTCTACGTTCCAGTGGTTTGAACATTTTTAAGATGCTCGCCATCATATCCAGGAAAGATTTTTTTTACAGAGTTCTATTTTTCTTTTTATATTTATGTCACAATACTTTTGGAGTTGACAGAGGTTATCAGTTAAACTATAGAAAATTAATAATATTAGTCAGAAGTGTGAAACTTTTTTTTTTATATCCCTAAGCAATTAAATTAAAACATGTCCTAGAATTGGTTATTGTCCACCTTAGAACAAATGGTTATTGAACAAATCTTATCATATAAGCCGCTTAAAACAGTCGCGAAACTTTGAATCTCACATGCTATAAAGGAAATTATTAAAATTTAAATCTCATTTATGAAGGAATTCATAAGGTATTCTTTGCTAAAACAACTGGAAAAAAAATTTCATTTCGTTTAAAAACCCCTACTGAACCCTTATAATTTGTTTCTCATAGATTTTCAGATTCAATCGCCAAGACACCATGAAACGCTTTGAGAATCAAAAACTGCAAAATGCTCAAAATCTATGAGAAAATGGTTTGACAAAATTTCACCCTTCATCCACTGAACTTTGACCTTTTTAAAAGGTTCTTCCAGAAATCAACCTTAGATACATTCCACGAGCATGTACCGCTTCAAAGTGATTTTTGTCAGTCCGCGTATCAAAACATATCAATCTTTTCAAAAAATTTGATTATTCAAATTACACAAAACCAGCAAAAAAAAGAAAAAAAAAATTAATATGTTTTATATAAATTTGAAAATCAATTTTTTTGTCAGAAAAAGTGTAAATTGTAAAGGAGTGTAAAAGTGTAAAAGGATTTATATATTAAGATTTTTTTTAAAATAAATTATCAAATCAACAAATACTCCAATGTGTTTGTTTTAAAAACTGAACGAAAACAGTCGCAAGTGAGTGAATTCACGTTACAAAAATTGAATTTTGGTAAAATGTTATAAGGGAAATTTGCTCTGAAAGCTGTTTTGATCCTCAAGATGCACAGATTTCTACACATCGAACATAATTTAGTTGATTTTTCAGTTAGTTCGTTTTTTTCAATAAAAAAACAAAAATATTGAAATACAAATTAAATTGCTTTTAATGAAACATCAAATAAAGACTTTTAGAAACACTAGTAATTTTAACGTATGATTCTTCAATAAGATGCTATATAAGTGCCAGTCAAAATAAGAGAAAAGCTAGGGAAAGAAACTGCAAACTTATGATTGTAACATTCGGAATAACGAAATATTACACTTAAAGTGTATTAGAAATTTGAAGGCTCTCAAAAATAGTTCGAAAATTCTTGATGTGAGTTCAGTCCACTACCCTGTTCTGTTTAAACTGAGTGAATTCACGTCACAACTTCAAAGAGGCATAGCTTTGTTCGTTGTTGTTCAATCGAGAAGCTTTGCACATCAAATTGTGGGCAATTATTTTTTCTATATTTAATTTGAAGACATTGATTATCCTATTTCTAAAGAGAGAACAGGAAATTAAAATGGTATGTACCAAAGTTAACAATGGTCAATTCTATCGTGAATTCACGCCATAAAAGTAATCGATCACAACACAATAACTAAATTTTTTTTATCAAATTATATTCATTTTAAAGGACATTAAATTTGTGACCGCTTGCTTCTACTTTTTCCATTTCTTCTAGAATGACAACAGATTAGAAAAGTCCGGAAGAGCAATTTCACGTGACGGTGAAATATGTGCAAATCATTTTCTATCAGTCTTTTAGAAAATGTATGTACTCAAACAATTTGTCGTAATAATTGTGAAAGAATATTTCAAGGTTTTCATACATATTTTTTGGCATAATTCGAGATTTTATGAAGCCAATAAAGGTAGAGTAATAATTTCAGTATAAGAATCAATCTACATTGCGATTAAAATTCGAATTTGAGGAAGGTCTCAATAAAAGAGTTTGTTCTGATGTTGAAATTGAAAATGAAAACGATGTTCTAATATTCTGATAAACAAATTTTAACAAATTTCACCACAAATTTGCTCAATTCTAAAAAGTGCAGCAAAGCACACCGAGTCAGCTATTTTATAATACATAATATACATCCATGTGCAATACAGTCCACATTTTTTAATATAAATAAATTTTATCGTGATTCATGAGAAACTGGAATTTATTTTAAACTATATTCTATGAATGAGTTGTTTAGAGCAAGGTTGCCGAAATCACAGAAAAACCTTAAATTTCACAGAATTTTACCCAATATTTATCACAGAATCTGTGTCTCATCACACAGAATTTTCAAATATTCACAGATTTCAAAGAATTTTTGAATTTTGAATGGATTTCCAATATTTTGAGTTTTTTAGCTTACATAAAATTTAGATTTCTTACTTTGAATTATAAAAGAATGATCAGATTTTCAATGTAAACTGGTTTTTCCCAACTAAAAAAACTCTCAATTTATCATAAATTTTCAATGAAATAAAAAAAAATGCATAAAAGAAATCCATCACAGAATTTTTTGATGAAATCACAAAAAATCAGATTTTTTTTTCTCAAAAGCACCTTGATTTAGAGATAAATACAAATTTATTTTTACGAAATCTGTAATTTAAGGTAAACTTTTTTATACCTTCAAAAGTTGTTCGGGGCAATATGCCCCTAAACTCTCACATTCAAATAATTATTCAAAAAAAAAACTAAAGAATAGAATTTTTGAGACTTAAAAAATAAAATTTGAGTTTAGAGAATCGATTCTTTCAAAATAAGAAAGAGCGAATCAAAGTGAAAATTGGATATCTTTTTTGAAGTAAGAAGTAAATTTGAACGGGTACTTTGCAAACAACTTTGGAAGGCTAATTTTCTGTTATATACACAAAACATTAATTTTTGAACTTGAAAATTTTTGAAGATTCAATATAATTGAAGTTTTTATAGATACACAAAGAATTTGAATGAGAGCTTTTAAAGATGTTGAGAGTACAAAATGGATCTGCTCAAGATCAAATTTTAGTATCGCTCAAGATCAGAATTCATTCTTCAGTAAACAGCTATAAAGTAATTTGGATTTACTCTAAAATATTCTACATTTCATCATAAGAAAGCAGAAACCAAGATCTTCCGCTGAAAAAAAAAATAATTCGGATATAACCGCTATCCAAGGCCGTGCAAACGGGTGGGGAGGGAGGGTTTAACCTCCCTCCATGGAGTTTTTTACAAGTTAAATTTAAAGTTCAAGAAATGATTTTACCGTAGTAACATCAAATGATTTCATTCAAAAAAGTGTTTGAAAATGAGTGTTAGAAAAATACCAGAAAGTTGACTTGCCTCCGGCGGTATTTAACCCGCCTTTGCCACTCTAGGCCTAAGACATTTCATTCTACGACATATTATAACTTTCACGAATTTAAACTTATTTTTAATCGTCGATTTTGATTTACAATAACATATATCTATTGTATTTAATCTTTAAATCTTGACTCACAAAAAGACCACCTTGTCTTTAAAATTGTTTTCTTTTCTCTATAAAAGAATTTTCAAACAAATATTTATCATTTTGATAATGTAAAATATCTGTTATATTACAACAAATTTATGCTGATATGAAATATCATCAAGTAAACAATTTTAGCTTTAATTTTATATTCTAATCCTCGATCTTTTAAATGTTTAACTCTACATTTAAAAGGGTTTTGACGAATTACACAACATCACAATTTACATTTTTCTGAGGCGAAAAAAAGCTAATTTTGATTAATTTTGATGCCCCGAAACTTTTGGAAATATTTCAAAATTATTAATGATAAATCTAAACTTTTCTGACATAACTTCAAAATACTACCGAAAATATAAAATAATGGTTTTTATGAACTTTTTCCAAGACTGCTAGTTATTAAGACTTAAGCGAAAAAATATATATATAGAAATTTTATATTTGTTTACTTTTCCCAAATAATAGATTTAAAATGAATTTATAGAGTACTAATAACAAAGTTGAATTTAAGGCATCTTGAAAAGCATAAATCAATTTGTTTTTCAGACCTCAACCAGTTTGTGAAATGAAATAAAACCTTTTTTTTTAAATTTCGTCAATAATATAAGAAACATTTATTTCAAATTATTTAAACTGTAGAGTTCAACTTATTTTCATCATTCATTGTCATCATCATCATCAAAATTATATTCCTAAATTGATAAATTATAAACAAATTCAAAATCAGTTTTTTTTTTCATATAGAATCATGAGTAAGTCAGTTATCAATGATTGATTTCACTCAAAACTGATTCATTTTTTAACTTATAATCTTCATATATTTATTTATTTAATGTCTTCGAAGGATAATTTCGCACAGACTTATTGAGCTAAAAATTGTCTTAACCTATTTTTATACACTTGTTTTGAAATGCCAAAATCAAAAATGCTGGCACACTCACTGAAGTAACGGCTGCACGTGTCCATTGGGTTGAAGTATCCATACGTTGTTCGGTGAGCGGGAATCCAAAGGAGCTGTTGAGTTCGAAGTGGGCGTGTAGGAGCGAATAGATGGACATTTTGTAACAACTCACTATTTTCGATGTTGCCGCTCAGAATGTCATATGTGAAAAGACATTGTAAGAATTTCCTTCTACGGGACAGCGTTTCTAAGTGTATAAGGTTACATCGGTGTTCGTAAGGTGTTGCGATTTCTGGATTCCATCCTAATTGCCGTAGAGCGAACCGAATAAAGGCTCGCTGGACACCTTCGATGGATTGGCTAAGAGTTGATTGATACGGGGCCCAAACAGGAGCTGCGTATTCGAGAATGCTTCTGACAATCGAGCAATAAAGAGCTTTGTAAGCATAAATATCGTTGAAATGAACAGTGCTTCGACGAAGAAAGCCAAGCATTGCGTACGCCTTTGCGATTGTGGTGGCAACGTGTGTGTGGAATCTCATCCGACTGTCAAAAATTACACCTAGGTCCTATAATCAAAAGAAGAGGCGTTGAACGAAATCTGAAAAAAAGTCTGAGTTCAGGACGCCAAAATCTACAAAAGGCAATGAAATGCTGTCTCTTGAGTTATCGATTAAATTCCATAAAAAAGGTTGAAAAAGTTAGGAAGTTTTAATATAAAAAATATCTATTATATAAAATTCTCTTGTAACGGTGTTTGCAGTACAACTCCTCCGAAATGACCCAACCGATTCAAATGGAATTATTTTAAGAATATTCTCTAGGCATGGGAATCGGTTTATATCAAATAAAAACAACACAAAGTAGCATCAATTGTCCGTAATAATTATATTTTGTAGTTTTTTGAATCAAATAAAAGTCATGGTTTCCATTTTTTCGAGATTTTCTTTCCTTTGGGCGGTTTGTTTATCGTGGGTTAATTAAAAATAGAAAAAAATGCTGTGATGCGGTTGAATAACAAAAAAAATCTAAACATTTTTTTTCCTTTCAAAATCAATCATTTCTTTGATTCATTGGGTTAAAGTTCAAAGGAATTTAATTTGCATTTTGCTTGAATAAATATGAAAAAGTAATTTGCAGTACACAAAATGGCCAAATTTCATGTCTCTAAGTGTGGTATCTGGCGAAACTTTATTGAACATGATTTTGGTGGAAATATGGATATTAATTAAAACTGCTTCGAAGGGTGAGGATGGTAAACAAGAAACTTTATGAAAATGGTTAGTAAAAAATCTTCTGTAATGTTTTTGATTTCTTCAGCTCAAAAAAATATTCCATCCAATGCTAATTGGGGGCTGAAAGCGCTGCGTTTGTATTAGGAAAATACGATATTCTAAATTCTATTTCCAAAAAGTCTTATATGCTACAATTTCCAATAAATGAAAAACTTTTTATTTAGATTTAAACCTTAATGTGAACTTGAACAAAGCGGAAAAAATCAACTAAATTCAAAAAAAATGTTAAAAAAAACTAGGAAATGTTCACAAAAACGGCAATTAACAATTCAGTATTTAATGTTTTTATGAAGTTAATCAGCGAAGAAAATATGAAAATGCCAAGTTTAACATGGTAAGACGAAGTTTACCGGGTCTGCTAGTCTTTCTATAATGTTAAATTCTATCATTTTCATCTTTATTTCATAATGTCATTTTTAAGGAGTTAAATCACCGTTAGTTATTTAAAAAATAATAGAAAATTTGAATTGAAAAGATATTCTAAATGAGCGAGTAGAATTTTTTTAGAAGAAATTATTCCTGATGGAACAAATTTTCATAGCTTTTCATATTCTTGAAATGTTCTTACTAAAAGAACATCACTTTTACCAGATAAACTGAATCAAAATTTGATATTTATTTTCAAATAAATTAAAAAAATTGTATAGAATTATGTATATTATTTAAAAAAAAACAAAATTTTAGTCAAACTCATAAAAAAAATAAAATATTTTCCATAAATTTGCCTTTGTTTCTCTACTCTATGTTTTAGCGTTCTGACAACATAATCTTTGAAGCTTTATTATCAAAACTTTTAATAAGAAAACACGACGAAGAAAAAAAATCATAGCTATAAATTTGAAACTATAACTGCACTGGAAAATTTATCAACGTTTATCTATTTTTTTCAATCCTCTTTTTTAAACCGATCATAATTTTTTAATTAATCTTTGAAAACTTCGAACAATGATTCCAAAAAGCTTATTTTAAACTTATTTTTAATGTGAAATGTCATCTAAATTAATATTTGCATTGGGTTTCAATTATTCAGAACAAAACTTGGAATTCTTATTTTTATTTTTATCAGTTTCGTGATTGATCATTCAAGAAATCACCCATTTCTCAACATTTACTTTGTCAGGGATGATAAATTGAACATGTTGTTTTTTTTAAATATAAAAGTAATTTATGTAAATTTCAATCACCATTTGTAGCCTTTTATTTTGATAAATGGAAGAATTTGAAAATAATAACGAATTTTATCTCTTACTGGCACTTTTGAAATATTTTTTTTCTCTTTTCAGCAATTGAATTCAATCATCATCAATGTGTTTTGAATATTTTTGTAAAGTTCATAATGGATTTTTTTCCATATCGAATATTCTTTTTTCAAATCTTGATAAAATATAATTTAAATTCAAAAAACTACAGAGGAATTTTTTATCATCTCTCCAATGGAATACAAAGAAACGAAATGTTATTTAAAACTAGTATTATCCAATATTTATTATCATTTTGCTTAATAAAATATTCATGGTTCATTCTGTTCAGAACTGAAATTAATTTTAGAATTCGATTTTTATGCCTTATCCAATCTGATGGTTTTTTTTATGTTTTCTGTTTTTGTGCACTGAATCTGGTTTTATTCTAAATTTTTATTCGCATTGTTATCTGATGTTTCGAAAATATTGACTTAAAATTACTAGTCAAGAATAAGGATCATCTTTTTAAAAAAACTATTTTTATCTTATTGAAACTTACATTGATTTGAAATTTTGATTTATTTTTAATCGTATCAGTATAACTTAATATTTTTCGAATTTGTGTGAGGGTCATGAGAAAGAAAATGGTTAAGAAATCAATTTCCTTATTTATTGTGCATTTTTGGTATTGTTATTATTTCTATCTAAAATTGAATTTCGAATTACAATGAGTTGAAATTTCAATCATTTTTCTAAGAATTCCAACATACTTCTGCATTTGAACTTGTTTGTTTAAAATCATGGCTATCATTAACTGCATTTGTTCATATTGTTGGATAGGATAAAAATAAAAACCCAGTATAATTGTTACAGAACTTCACACTGATTATAGTTCACAGGAAATAGTCATAAATATATTGATTTGATTTCCTCTTAGAAACAGTAGCAATAAACCACACCCCTTTCAAAGGTTAGCCCACTTTCGTTGGTAATCTCGGTTTTCCGTTTATAAATGGAAGTAGAAAAAAAAACATTTCAACCCATAAATTCTTCGTTTCCTCGCAAAATTATTACCGCACCAAGTGGTAAAGGTGACAAAAATCATTGCCTATTCGCAGATGAAAAAGGCACCCGGTTGTAAACATAATACTGCCACTCTCCTGTGCCGATTTATTTGTGTTGTTGAGGGACCAAAACAAAGCAAAAAAAAATCAAAACAGCAGCACCGGGGAAAAAAACCACTTCACCACCAAAACCTAAAACCTGGGTGGGGAGGCGGAAAATATAACAGTAAAGCACGGGGTTTTACAAGACAGCGCTTACTCGTAGATCATAAACTTGCAATTTTATGTTTTTTACCGTACCTGCCCGAAACGGGTGCGAGGGGGCTTAGAATCTGCTAAAAGTTGCCTGGTACCTACACAGGGTTTTTTTTTCCTTTTAAGGTAGGTACCTACACCAGTTTTTCAGTTCCGTGTGTAGCAATTTCGCTCCACTACAACATCTGTGCAGGGCATTATTTCAAGCATTGGAATCGCGCTTAAACAAATTATGAACCTTCACACGCCACGGTCGCCAGCCGGATTCGTCCGCTCTCTTCCTCCAGTAGGAAGGTCTGGAACCAGAGAAGGCCATCGTTCCTCTGAAGGTAGGATCCGCTACAATCATATCGCTTTGGTCTGGCCAACTGTTCCCTCTACTGACCGAAAACGGACGACGACGAATGGCCCTGGGAGATCAACCGACGAACGGGTTGTGGAAAATGTTGGACAACAGAAAAAAGCTCCAAACACATGTTGTTTCACTCGATTCTGTGCCATGCGATGCAGTAGCACTAGAGCCATGCTCTGGGTACTTCCGGCGGCAATCGAACAAAAACCAGCAGGGAGTCATCTTGCCCTAGTAGAGAGAGAGAAAAAGTGTCGGCCGAGGACAACAACAAACCAGAAAGAACTCCAACCCAAAAACCCATCCACCCACCCGAAAACCCTAGCCGACGACGATCATCCCGCAATAACCTTGCCCAAGACCGGCAGGTCAACCGAGACAGGTGGACGCGTTATCTTATGGTGGAAAAATAATTGCACCTCAGGTGTTTGCAATTAACTTTGATACTTGTTTACCATTTACGGATACGCCTGACCGGAAGCAGCAACAGCAGTAGCATCATCAGCCGGTGTTCCAACAACAACAACCTGAATACATACATACAACATGACAGCGGAACAAGTTGATAAAAAGAAAGCCAAAAGGAAATTAGCCCCAACAGCAGCAATACCTACCAGCAAAAATATCAGCAAAAACGCGCTCCGTTCCGTTTTCTGTTGACTGGGGCTGGGGCTCGTTATTATTACCATGCAATACCAGCAAGTATAAAGCGCGGATTGCATTTTCAACCGTAAATGATTGTACCCAACAAGCTGCGATGGGAACTGCAGTCAGTCAGCCAGTCCTACCACCTTTAGTTGCAACCGCCAAACCAAACCAACCCACCCAGAGCAGCCAGGTGACACGGAATTGTGGGTGGGCGGCCGTGGCTGGCGTGTTCCTGTTTCTGTTGTTTAAATGCACTTTGATGGCTATATCTGGGCCCGGAGAACCATTCATGGGCAAGCGATTATTTGAACTCCCATCACATAAAGTCGACGGAATGGCAAAGAATCATTTTAGTTGTAAAGAATAACGTTTTAAAAGATATTTCCAAAGAACAAATTCAAATCAGATAGAATATACGGTCGAATTTTCTGTCGATTATTTAAGAAAATAAAAAAAGCGATTATTTCAATTTCCTTTAGCTTCAAATTGGTGCACTTTTTTAGGCAAAGCTATAGAACATAGATGGCCAATATTTTCAACAGACGGGCCATATTCTGGAAATCAGATAGGTTTGTGGACCAATCCAATTTTTTTAACGATTACAATAGAAGGATACTTCATAGGATCAATTAATAACCTTTTGTCCCTTTATGTTCCAAAGATTTATTTTGAAAAAATCAGAAACAAAGGTAAGTCAATATCACCAACTATCGAAACCGTCTATACGTCTGCTAATCTATATTTAAATATCCAAGGAAAGGGTTAAGTTAGTAGGGGAAAGGTTATAGATCAGGTTCCATTTTGGTGAATGGTGCGATCGAGTTTTCTTCTCCTTTTATGCTCCTAGATTTTTCTTAAGGAAACTCCTATTTTTATCTTTGAGGCAGTGATAGGAAGTTTAATAGTTAAGTAAAAAATGTTTTAAAATTTTCTTTAAACTAACATGTTTTCCTTATTGTTGTTCCCTGATACACTCATGTGTTTTCAAAAGGGACCCTTTAGTGTAAAGAATATTCTAAAAAATTTCGAAGAGTATTTATCACGAGATATTTAGAATATGAAAATTTTTATTGAAGGATAAAGTGGATCTCCT
This sequence comes from Uranotaenia lowii, assembly GCF_029784155.1. Classification (NCBI taxonomy): domain Eukaryota; kingdom Metazoa; phylum Arthropoda; class Insecta; order Diptera; family Culicidae; genus Uranotaenia; species Uranotaenia lowii. The sequence continues at coordinate 91,715,678 of NC_073692.1, forward strand.
TTTTGTTTTTTTTTATTTGTTTTCATGTTATGTAGGTTATGAAAATTGATTAAGATCGTTTTTGGAAACTCATCAGTGCAAGTCGACACTTTGCCTCATATTGACGATTGCACGATTGCACGAAGAAAAAAAAAATTCAGTTATTCAAAGTATACAAGTGAGAAAATAGAGTTTGTACATTTAAATTACAATAATTATCATACGTGAAAAATGTATTCATATTCTAATGAATTTCTCCTGTATAAAATTTCCCTTGTCTGATCAACATCACAGTTAACATGATTTTATCAGAATTTCTGCGTTTTATTAGCTCTAAATTGATAGTAATTTTCAATTTGGTTGTATGAATTATAGTATTATTTAGTTATAAATCAACCAAATATTTCAAATGCATATTTATCAAAAATTCAAACATTTTCGATTGAACTAGAAAATTGATCAACAATCAGTTTTTATGGGAATCAGAGAATGTTGCAGCTATACCGATGCTAATTTAATATTTAGTTGATTTGCTTCCGCTTTGCTCATGAAAAATTAAACACTATGCAAAAATAAGAAAGGAACAATCTCACCAGCTTTCTCTAGTTATCGCTAACGCCTTGGGGATATATGCCACTTTTTCATTTGCAATACTAAATGCTGTCTGATAGCAAAATCAGATCCACGCTCTCTCTTCGTTCTTTCTGGTCTGGTCATAACAACATCTTTTCGAAATATAATTTAAATTCGCATGTTTAAATAAGATTGATTGTTTTTTCAATGATTCAACAAATTTTAAGAGACTTTTTGAATTTCTTATCTCATTCTTCGTGGCAGTTCTGGGTTCCGGTTAAATTTGTGACTTTTTTTCAATTTGGAGGGTAACTGAAGAGAAATCAGAACATTTAGTTAAATAATTTAAAAACTATTACCGTGAAAGCACCAATGGCCGCGCATTTAAGCTGTGATGAACGTTCTTTGTGCCGTACAAAAATTATTTTTTGTGCGATTCTGGAAAGAAAAGCACTTACACGTAGTAAATCTTGCGTACTTTAAGGGAAAAATTTAAAAACGAGAAATTTTTCATTGCAACGCCACAAAAAACGCGAGTTTGTAAAAAGTGTTGGTGTACCAATGGCCGCGCAGGCATATGTTACTTGTTCCAATCGCCGCTCACAAGTGTACCAATGGCCGCGCACCTCTTAATTAGAGTTTAAACAGTAAATAAGGAATCCAAACAGTTTAAAATTTTGTTTACATGGCTCTCAGGTTAATTGTGAATATTTTCAGGTAAGGCTTTTTTGTGATTCACACATCAAACACCGATTTGTCTCCATTTTTGTGAAACCATTCTGGTGCTGAATTAGTATGAGACGCCATTTTTACAAAACATTATTTTGCCGGAAGATGTTTTGGAACATTGTTTTCGGTCCCGATTTCGATAAATCATCACACATTCGGCGAGCTGTCTGAAAATCCACGGGGAAATTGACCAACTAAAACTAAACACATCCGAATTGCTATCTAACCTAAAATTTCCAACACTTTGTAGCCATTTTGATTAGATAATCGTTTCTTCTGATATTGTTTCTAAAACTTGTGTTATTTCAGCCGGTTATATGATGGAAAACATTGATAGGAAAACTTGCCTGTGAATCTTATGCAACCTTTGTGAACTTTCTAAGAACTTCTCTACGTTTAACTGCTGATAAATACTGAAACACTTTCCGTGCGCGGCAATAGAAACATTCAAAAATCAAGTTTACTAATGGCCGTGCACAACAAAATTGTCATTTTTTCCGCAACAGAACCTTCAAACTGTTCACTTTTTTTTCGTAATTGATTCATTATACAGCCACAAATAACTTACGTTCGAAAATTTTTGCCAAGGTGCTCTAAATCAACACAAAAAACTGAATTACAAAAAGGGACCCGCATAGCTCACTTGCTAAGAACAACAGACAAAATGGCATCCTGCAGAAACGATGTTTGTTTTTATTTTTTCCTGATCTCAAAAAGCAGTATAAATTTATTTCTAAATGAAAATGCGAAACATAGAAATTTTCGTTGTCGAATCTCGGAGATAATAATCATTAAAGTTGAAAGTGCGCGGCCATTGGTACTGCGCGGCCATTGGTGCTTTCACGGTATATTCTTCTTACACATGTTTTTTACTGTTGAATTTTGATTTGGAAATTTAAAATCAAATTCTTAATTTTGGATTTTGGATTGAATCCCTGATCCTGGAACCAAAACTGAATTTCGGTTTCCTTTGTTAATTTTCCTGGTTTTGGGTTAAATTCCGTTTTTTTGCGAAAAAAAATCACACATTCAATTGTAAATAACTCATCACAGTCAACTCGTATCGCATGACAATCTTCTACAAACTTGTTTGTCATTGTTTGAACTTCAATTCTTGTAATTCTGAGCTTTCTAGCATTCTGGAAACATATTTTAGAACACAAACAGTGTTCTAAGAGAGAAGAGAGAAATGAAAGTAGGCCAGTTTTTTTTTATACATTTTGCCAAAAATCTCCATGCAAATTTCAAGTTCTTTGCGCCAGCTCGTGCTTCTGCCAGATGACCTGAATCTTTCAGAAAGTAATTTTTTCACCTAAATGCACCAATCTAGGGGGTGCCGCGTTGAAAAAAATGTTGTAGTAACTTTCCCTTTAAAAAACTAAGAAAATGATATGATGATATGTATCGACTGCGAGCGTCCTGAAAAAAATTTCAACTCACTTCTAACATTTGCGTATGGCTTTAAGAATGCCCATTTCAGATGTCGCAATATAACCGGCAGTGCTTCACAAAAAAGGAATGATACGTTTTTTTGCAAACCACGTTTATTTTAAAATTATGAATTCAAAATTTAAACAGACCTCCATCCTAGATAGTTTCAAAATCGGAACTAAATTCAACAATTCGAAACACTGTTTCAAATGAAATGCATACAATAAAATCGGACTCCAAACAGTGACCGCCCAGTAGAGTGTCCATTTCCCGGCCATTTTAGCGTTCCCGGGAATCGGGAAATCTGACGATCCTTTTCCCGGGAATTCCCGGGAATTCCCGGGATCCCGGGAAAAATTGAAAATGAAGATTCCAACGTGAAGATCTTAACCCTCTACTGCGAACGAGTTCTTATCAATATGGTATTTATTAATTTAAGGTAGTACCTAGTATTGCAAAACATTTCAAACTTTTTAACACATTAACAGACAAACTAGTCTGATTCTAGATGCAAAATTTGAAATAATTGAGAAAGATTTCTCACAATCGATAGAAGTTAGTCAGCTATTCTTCAGATTAATCATCAAATATCGTCAATTTTCAGATAACTATCCATTTATTTTACAATATTTCATTTTTTGGTGATGATTTTGCTACTGTCAATATCATCCGAAAGGGATGTTCTAAATGATGAGTTTGCAAAATAGAACATTCAAAATCTCTCCATAGCGTTTCATTATTGAGATTGTTTGGTTTAGTTGAGGCTCTTTGTCAATTTTCACTTTTACACTAAGTTTTCGATTGGAAAAACATTTTATTTAATAAATTTAATGCATTAACCAGATCCAAGAAAAAAAAATATTTAAAACTAAGCCTTCAAGGTAGAACTGGTAGAACTATCATTTTCGTTGCTCAATCGGATTCATTTAATTCCAATTTAGATCGTGTAAATTTGTAGTAATTTTTCTGACTTTGGGAATTCCCGGGATTTTTTAAGCGTTTCCCGGGATTCGGGAATTCCCGAATTTTTCTAATTCCCGGGAATTCCCGACCGGGAAATCCCGGGTAGGACACTCTACGCCCAAGCAACCAAAAGTCACATATTTACTTGAATGAAGGCATTGAAAGTTACATATTGGCTGACAAAGAGAATTAATTGGCCAATTCCCTTTAGTGAACTTTATGTACTCATGAATGAACTTGAAAGTTGCAAAAGTAATCTATATGTACTTTATATGGGACTTAAGTCACATGAAGAGCACAAAAGCGCTCAAAATGGGATTTGGTAAGTCACAAAAAGTGCATTGATGTGCTTTCAACATCAAATCACCACTTCGAGTTTTAGTTGCAATTAGAACAACATCTAGGCGTGGTCTTGTGGTAGCGTGTTCGATTCTCACCACGATGGTCGGGGTTTGATCCCCAAGCCGGGCAAGTTTTTTTTCAATAAGTAATTTAGTAATTGAGTGACCATTCTGATGCGATATATGTAGGAAATGTAGGAAAGAAGCAATTGAGCAATTTATTGAGTTTTGAATCCGGCGCGTGGCATCATGGCGGCACCGGTACAGAACATAGTAAATAGTCAAGAGAAGGTGATATGAGCCGAAGCCAAGGGTTCAGTTGAGATAGAGAGAGATTTTTTGCTCATTTTGCGATTTTTTGGAAGCTGAATTAAGAGGCCGTTCGAAGTTTAATAGAAGATCATTAAGACTTATTTTGGAACTTGAAAGTATTAATAAGAACTTAAATTTTGAGCTGCATAGAACGTACTTCATATCAATGATGGGGCTGAGTAAGCGTTTTTGTACCTGTTTTATGGGACTTTTGGTTGCTTGGGCGTGGCTATAGAAACATAAAAAAAAAACTTTTTTTTATTTGACACTATCCATACAGAATTTTTTCTCCATAAATGGTAGATCAATATATAATGATTCGAGATGAACTCCTTTAACATCGGAATTTTTACTGAGTTCCGAGACTCTCTAGATTTGCTTGACATCAAATATATCTGGCCTGGCAGAAAATGTGTCATACGTGTTAAAAAAAATGATAACTCTAAATTAGAAGAAAACAGCAAAGAACTGGACCATATGATGAACAAGTTAACACTAGTCAACACCTTCGCCTTAGCGTATGAAAGTCGTATAACTTTTTTATTTTATGAAAATCTAATGCTATGATAACATCTTTGGTTCATGCTGTTCCTGAAAATTAAAAAATTTTGAAGATGATGGAAAGTTTGATAGAAACATGAGAATCAATAATCATAAGTCGTAAATATCATAAATTTTTCGAAAAAGCTACAACGGTTGTCCCCTTTGTGAGTCGTTTTGTCTTTTTATATCATTATATTCGTGGCAAACATTCTTCCTTTCATAAATTCTCATGTTTCCTCAATCTTTTCATCGTATTCTCGAAGTTGTTTTTATTTTTATTTTGAGAGTGGTGTTTTAATTGTTGTTAACTTAGACCAAGCCCACCAATGGTTGCTAAACCTCGAATCGAGTACATTCAGCAACATATCTTTCAACCCATCATCGCACCAACAGTCGCTAACTTGATTCAAGAAATAGCATTCGAGCAGTAGGTTGTTAAAAGATGCGTTTATGTAGCAACCCGGTAGCAACGCAGCCGGTCGTCGCCTTCAGAAAATAAACAAACACAAATACCAACCTGGATGGCAACAATGGGTGCGAAAATCAGTAAATAGATAAAAACGCAACCAATCAAACCATCTAAAATACCGACCGAAATAGCAACGCCCGGTGGGCTTGGTCTTATGGCACAATGTTAAAAATCATGGTTTAAATAAAATTTAAAAAAAATAATCAAAGATTTATTTAGATGACCAAGCATCAGTGTAAAATTGGAGATGATTTGGTTGATTCCTGAGTAAGCGCAACGCGTTTCAATTTTGTATGGAAGAAGAATTGTTGCACATTAAATCATCCAGAAATTTCAAATAATTCAACAAAAGTTATTTGGTGAAATTCGATCCAGCAAATTGCAAGTTACGTCTGTTCAAGTTTGGCGAACCGGCTTTTTTCAAACTTAAGCCTTTAAGTTAAGCTTGCCAGATTGCGCGGTTATACGGACTTACCCGGATTTGCATATAATAAACAATCATTGGAAAAAAAACACTAAATAGAAATACAGTTCATAAATTGATACTTAGCTTAGCTTAGCTTGGTTGACTACTCATATCCACCTTGAATCATTGAACTTGAAATGCTGTGTAGATATGATCATTCATCAAAAATATACAAAAAAAAATGAAACTTCTGATAACATATTTATCTAGTTCTTTACTCAACTTACGCATTTCAAATTCCATGATCGCTGGCGTGGCTAAGCAGAACAAGTTCTACCTCGCCAATGGTTGCTACTCCGTGATTAATCGAGGCCATCAATTTTGCACAAAGTCCAAAAGAATGGTGCTTGGGATTAGCAGTACATTCTCAATGTACAAAACTCATGCTCTCCTATTCTATAAATGATTAATAACGGCGCCGGCCACGTCCTAGTAGTCAATGGGGAAAAAGGAAGGAATGTTAGTATGATACTCTATAGGTTCAACTAGCAACCTCATGCTCCTGCATACTCCAAAAATAGTTTTGAAATAGTCAGAACCAGAGATAAGTTAGTATCACAAACTATGGAAACCGTCTATACGTCTGCGAATCCATACTCAAGCATCAAAGGAAGGAGTTGTGTTAGTTAATGAAAGGTAGAGATCAGGATCCATTTTGGTGAATGGTGCGATCGAGTTTTCCTACACCTCCTATGCTCCTAGATATTTCCTAAGGAATCTCCTATTTCTATCTTTGAGGCAGTGATAAGAAATTTAATAGAAAATGAAAAAAATATTCTAAAATTTTCTAAGCTAACTTGTTTTCCTAGCTGTTATTCCTGCTACATTAATGTATTTTCAAAAACGACTTTTCAGGGTAAAAATACTTCTATCAAACTTCAAAGAATATTTATAAGGAGACATAAAGAAAACTAAAGTTTTGTTAATGAATGAAGTGATCCTCTATTTTTGTTTATTTTACTTTATCAATTTGTTATGTGAATTGTGATGATTGAATAAGATTGTTTTTGGAAACCCATCAACATAAATCAACTCTTTGCCTCACAAGTATGTTAACGGTTATTTTAGTTCCTTAATTAAGGTCGATACTGTTGTTTCTGTTAAATGATTCTCTTGTTGATAAATTTGCTATATTTATGTTATCTTTGTATGACAAGAATGCCTACCCAAAATTGGATTGCAAAACGTTTCTATTCAACAACATACATGCCAAAAAAAAAACTGGTCGAAAAATTTTTAGTTGAATGTTTTTTTATTTCTATCACTAAAAAAGGGGTTGTCAGTTCTTTTATTTAAAAACTAACTCAACTCATTCAAAAAAATATTAGTAAAAAAACCATTATCCGGTATCGGAGAAAAATCTGGGATCAAAAACGGTAGCATTCTTGTTGTGATCTATTTTGGGCGATAAACTTGAATCTTTATCTTCATTAGCAATGATTTTTTTTCAATTTTTCACTTTATGTAAATTTGTAATAGCAAAAGTCTCGCCCGACATCTTCGAGAACTGTTTATATTTTTAAACAAAAAAGTGTAAAAGAACCGTTTTCAAAACTAGTCGTGTGTCATCGGTTGAAAACATAAAAAAATCCAAAGATTTAAAAATAAAAAATAAAAAAATCAATCTTAAATAAAAAATATTCGGAGATTTTAAAAATTTCTTGTTTGTTTTAAATTAAAAAAAAAAAGATTTGTTTTCAACCACACCGAATGTTTATGTAATACAGTTCATAAATTGATACTTGGACAAAAAGTAAGAAAGCGAAGTAGAAAAATGTGAAAAGCAAAAAATCGACTAGTAGCACCTACTCGCAGCTAGAATCTGAAAAAAGGCAGGCCTATGCAATGCTAATGAACTTTTGTGGAGCACATCTCTCAGATAAGAGCTTATTTTTAGATTTAAGCTTTCATCTCCAACGCTCTCAAGGCAAAAAAAGCTTTAATCTTAGAAAAAAAGTCTAAAAACGAGATTCACTAACACTTAGCAAATCCATGTTGGTCACATGTTTTCTAGAGTAAACATTAAACGTTGCATGGGACTAAAAAAAGCAGAAAGATGCAATGCTATACGATTTCTCTATGTATCGTATGACCAAGATCTAATTGCAAAATGTTAGTGAATCTCATTTTCATGCTTTTTTCCTCAGATTTAGGCTCTTTTGCCTCGAGAGTATTGGAGATCAAAGCTCATATCTGAGAAAAAAGGCTAAATCTGAGCAAAAAGCTTAAATCTGAGAGATGTGCTCCACACGGGTTGAAGAGAACTGCACCCCCCTGCCTATCGCCTAAAATTTCAATACCTATCCAGCCTTCTCCTATTGGCGCACTAATGGCTGTCCATTCACTTTTCTTTCATATTCTATAATAAAAATTAAAAAAAAAAATTCTCTCTTATTTCCCCTGAGCATACCAATTAAAATTAGAATCATAAAAAATTTGGCGAATAAAATCATATAATATAAAATGAACTTTAAAAAAGCTTTATAATTTAATTTAAATCTATAGAAATTCATCTGCACCATAACATTTAGGTTAAGACTTTGCGTTGATTCTGTGATTTTTAACAGACAGAAACACTTTGATAGATGTTTTAATCTTCTTGTTAAATTCACAATTGCATCATTCAATAATCATGATCAACCGCTTTATTTTTTATGCTTGGAACATTTTAATTTCAGCGACAGTTGAAAGGAAATGAACTGAATACAAAAGAACTGTAAAATATGTGCAATCAAAATACTCATTTCATGAAAACAGTTTTTTCCATCACCTGTGTCTAGTAAAAATATCAACTGCAGAATTCAGTGCTCCTATATGGGCCACTATATAGGATGATACTTTCAGATTTATCTTCAAAAGAATTCAAAAATCGGTCACCTCGTATTCGTGTCACGCTTTCACCGAAATTCTACCGGTTTACCCGTAGGTTTACAGCAGCAAAGAAAGTACGGGTTCCGGTGGCATTTCGAATCATTCTTGAAAATTGTTTCCATTTCGGATGTACGTATCCATAACCGGAAATATTAATATGCGGTTTATATGATGCTTGTCGTAAATATGTACACAAGAAGTAAAGCATGATTGCATGCATGTTCTCATTATTCTCCATAAAACCACCATCATGATTATTACTTCCTCGAAATGTTGGAGGTTTGGGGGTGGGGGAGCAAAGAAAAAGTGCCGCAATGGCGAACAACTTTGGCGGTATCCAGGCACAGCACACCGAATGTGATGATGATGACGAGCGTGCATGAAAGTTGATGTGCTGTTGACAGTCAAACTAAATAGGGGCCATAAATAATGTGAATCATCTTCGCCTCTCCCTCATCGACCAACCTACCTCCATCATTTGTTTTAACCATTCCACCGGCAGACTTTGTAGCGTTCTTTTCTGCATTTGTCCTCGTTCAAAATCACCCCGTCAAACGAAATCCAGGCGATAGGTTTCAAAGGGCGGAGGAAGGAGTGATAAATTTGGCTATCGTACGATTTCCCGACGCATTTCATTCAAAACGTGTGGGGGGATGTGAGGCGGAAATTGAGGCGTCTGCAAACGAGCACGATTAAAGCAAATATGTCGATATGAAGGAATCTCGCACGAAACAAGTCCCCATCCTTTTGGTGGGTTGACTGGAAATTCGCGCCGCACATTACTTTGTCTTTTCATTCCTTTTTGGGGCTAGAACTTTACAGGTTTTCCCGAACGTGAAACGGCAAAACGACGGGGGAAACAACCAAAGTGAGAATCGCTATAGATCGCTTATCGGGTGGAAAAGCGTTTTCTTCTGAGGCACTCCGGGTCGTTTTTCAGGAGCCAGAACGGGGAATGGCAGGAGCCGAGGAACAGATAATCTACCACTGCACAAAGGTATACTCGAGCTCAACCGAAATAAAGTGTACTTCGAAGAGCAAAAGGGGAGCTTCGTATGAATGTGTAAGCAGGATATTTATGTCCCAATAGCATGCCACTTAGGTGCTACAATGTTGTGAGGCATAAATTAATTACTAACGAATGGTTTCATTCCTTAGGAATTTGTCACCTGAGTTTACTTCTATAGACGAAAAAAAGAATGGTAGAGCGGGATCAGTTGCAGAGTGGAAGCAGGAGGGTTTCTCGCTACCAAGTGCGAACGTTTACAACCCTTTTAACTGCTAAAGGATTTGATCCCCGGTAGAATGGTTGGAACAAACAAGAGCTCGGTAGCGTTGCTCTTTATTTCGAAATCAGCACTCCTCCATCCTACACACTGAAACTGAGTAGCGCGCCATTTGAGCTGCGTTTGCCGAAGGTGGGCAACGTTACCATTCAACATTTAAATTGATAATAATTAAATTATTCTTTTCCTAAAAACCTGAAGAAGCATAAGAGTACATTTGATAAACGCATGTGAACTCTTCAATTGACAACAAAGTGTTTTCTTCAGCATCAGTACGAAATGTAGATGATATGCGGGAAAATACAGAACATCAACGACTTCCCAAGCAATCAGAATTCCCTTAAATAGGTTTCATAAAAGCCTAATCATCTCTAGTTTCTGTCTGAAGAGATTTCCCAAAATTTTTAGTTTTTAAAGCTACTTTTAAGAACGTTTAAGTTGCTGGACAGAATGCTATTCAGCCTCCAAGATAATGTTAAACACTTCTACGCGCTGAAAAAAAAATCCGACAACCCGATAGTTAGATAGTTAGATTACCAGTCTTTTATGGTCTATTTCATTGATTTTAAGTTTAATTTTATGCAGGATTAATCACCGTAATTTATATTTGTAGATTCAATTGATCGGCCTAGCGGTGAAAAGTGATGTCCTTTTTAGTAGGGACATCTAAAGATTATGAAAATCTTATATATAAAAATGGAGGCATTTTCTTTGTAACAACATCACGTATGAATGGTCGGTCGGAATGAAGTGAAATTTGGTATCCGAGGGTTTTTTTGGGTCAGAGATGGTTTGTATAATAGTTTCAAGAATCTCACTTTTGATGAAAGGGGGGTCCCCATACAAAATTATCTCTTCATCTTCTTATATATAAAAATGGAGGCATTTTCTTTGTAACAACATCACGTATGAATGGTCGGTCGGAATGAAGTGAAATTTGGTATCCGAGGGTTTTTTGGGTCAGAGATGGTTTGTATAATAGTTTCAAGAATCTCACTTTTGATGAAAGGGGGGTCCCCATACAAAATTATCTCTTCACATCTTATATATAAAAATGGAGGCGTTTTCTTTGTAACAACATCACGTATGAATGGTCGGTCAGAATGAAGTGAAATTTGGTATCCGAGGGTTTTTGGGGTCAGAGATGGTTTGTATAATAGTTTCAAGAGTCTCACTTTTTATGAAAGGAAGGTTCGTATACTAAATCAACTTTAAATGGGACACAAGTCGTACGATGTAATTTTGTTACGATTTTCATAAAAAGCGATTCGCGAGCACGATGAAGTAAAGGACGTGTAGGTGAAATAAAACATTTATTACGATTTATTTATTTAAAGGTAAAACGAAGTTTACCTGGTCAGCTAGTTTTGTATATAGGTCGATAGATGAAATGAAAGAGGTTGAAAATGAGCGGGTAGAATTTATTTAGAAGCATATCATCACATATCAAATTTTTGTTCCTTCAACCAATTAACTTGAGAATGAAAAAAAATGTAACAAACGGTCGCAAATTGAATTTCCTTCAAAATGAATATAATTTGGTCATCGTAAAATTTAAGTTGTTTTAGTTGTGAATGATTACTTTTGTGACGTGAATTCACGCTAAAATTAACCATTTTGGTTATACTGAACCATTCTTTGGAGCCTTCAAATTTTATGTACACTTTCAAAAAAGATATTATGTTGTTCCGACTTTTACAATCATCAATTTTCGGTATCTGCACCTTACTTTTCCCTTATTTTGATTGGCACACATATTGAGGTATCATACGTTAAAATAAGGTACTACTGTCTTCATTTAAAAATTCACCAAAAAAATTTTTTAAATTTTTTTCCAATTTTTTTGCATTTTTATTTGAGAATAATGAACTTATTTTTAAAAAAAATCAACTAAATTATGCACGATTTGTAAAAATTCGATCGTCTGGAGGGTCCAAACAGCTTTCAGAACATATTTCTCATATCAAATTTAATAAAAAATCAAATTTTGTGACGTGAATTCACTCATTCGCGCTGTTGTAGCTCAGGTAGATTCAAACCGATTTCTATAGTTTTTAGTTTTTTCGAATCGTCTTATCATTTTCAAAAAAAATCTCATTTTTTATTTCCGAAAATGTCAAAGTTTTCTCGTAAAATAAAATGTTCCTTTTTTTGTGACGTGAATTCACTCATTTGCGACTATTTTTGCTCGCTTTTCAAACCAACTACATTGGATATAAACAAATTCTTTCTTCTACAAATTGAAGCAGTGTTTTTTTGGCTTCAAAACGTACTGAAAAAAATTTTAAAACAAATTCATCCATATATTTAAATAATGATTTTGTATAAGTTGCCAAAATAAAAAAATTATTTTCAAAATCATCTGAAACATGTGTAAAAATACTGTTTTCTCCTTTTCCTTTGGTTTTTTGTGATTTGAATTATCAAAATAATAGAAAATTTTGAGATTTTTTGATACGCGAACGGATAATAATCACTTTTGAGCGGTACAAGCGCGTGGAATGTGTCTGATAAAGTTTTTGCTAAAAAAATACTGTTTAAGTTGTTTTGAAAGATTTCTGAATGCCCCAGCAAACATTTAAGAGGGTATATCGCAGGAACAAAAGAATTATTCAAACAATTATACCAGATGAAAAGATTGTATTGAACTTACCAAATAGCATAAAGCTACGAAAGTGGAAGCGATATATCTACAATAAAAGATTTCAACGATTCGATTTCCTCTCAAAAAGCAAAACAACTCTGTTATTAATGAAAAATCAAATGAAAACGTTTGAAAACTTAATGTTTTTGTTACATTTGTGATGTCATGACGCATAAAGCACCAACTGCAGTAATTTTTGGTTTTGTTCGAATTAAATTTTACATTTTTTCTCTCACAATTATTTTTTCAAGAAAATAGTGTTAATCTGCTGCATACATTAAGGGGTAAAAATACTAAAAAATATTCTATTATCTTAAATCATGTAAATAAATCTTAGTATGGATGAAATTATAATGTTAACAAACGCATAATGCAAAACAATAATATCCCAGCATATGGAAACGCGATTTGTGAGATTTAGTTCTGATTTGCATTTTGTTGCATTTTGCCCCAGTTAGCTAACTGAATTATAAAAATACTTGTTAAAAAAAATTTGGTGATTGTCTGGAAAATATTTATACATCAACAGTGTTGGTATTGTATTATGAAAGCAATATAAAGTTTGCAGGAGAGTGAGAGTGAAATGAGAATTATGAACATTTATTATATGAAAATAACTTTGAAGTGTGCGTAAAAACACGCTCTTAAACCACTTGGCTCGCTACACATGGGAATTCTCTTTCTGAGTTTCTCATGTATAGTTAGCTAGAGTAGAGCAAAGGCAGGAGCAACTCATGGGAGCTTTTCATCAACATGCCCTCTAGCCTGAAATTTCAACACCTATCAAGCTTTCTCCTATTGGCACACTAATGCCTGTCTATCCACCTTTCTTTCAAATTTCTATAAAATAAATTCTCTCTAGTTTTCATTCTGCCGCACATACCATTAAAATTATAACCAAACAAAATTAAGGCGATTAAAGTCATATAACAGACATTCTATAATGTACATCACAACAGCATAAGAATATATCTACACAATGTTTGCTGGGATTTTGTGTATTGGGTGAAAGGGCACAGAGAGTATAATTCGAATTTCTTTTTAAATCTTTTCTTTATATTACTGATAATAGTTTGAAAACCTCCATGAAATGAGTATCGGGTGAAGGGACTTAACAGAATGAAGTCGAAGTGACGACTTTCGCTTAAGTTTAAAGTAATGTAAATCACCGAAAATCAAATGAAGCTCCCACGATCTTCGTATTGGGTGAAAAAGCAAACAGCAAAAAAGTTATCAAAAAGCAAATGTTATGGCTATGCCACCTTTTGTGTGATAGTTTTTTTTATGTAAAATGGAACCATTTCTACAAGAAATTTCTATAGAATTCGGTGGAATTTGCGGAGTGAGAAGAAAGGAAGGAAAAAGGGGGAGGGGGGGGGGCTTATTATATTTCTTCTTACCTAATTGCAGATCTAGGAGAAGAAAGAGAAGAAAGGAAGGAAAAGGGGGAGGAGGGGGTGACTTATTATATTTCTTCTTACCTAACTACAGATCTAGGATACCTTGAGGGAAGAATTTTCTTCTTTGAATTAGATCTAGCTATAGTCACGTGTTCCTCGAATCTAGCCATCAGTTTCGTTTTGGTTTGTGGAACGTCCACATTATCACACAAAAACATATAGGATCTAAATGAAACTTGACGTTTTCTCGAAGAGATTCCTTTAACTTTCCACTAAACGTACATCTTTCAAGGATATGATGGCTAGGGTTTTACAAATGCTAAAACCACCAAGCCACAGAATGTGTAAATAAAAAAAAAGTCATGTTCATTTTTAAATTAACTCTAAAATATCCTTTTTGGACAGAAAAAGTAATACTTGTCAAAGAATTTCTTTTTTTAATTAAATGTAGCAAATTTTAAACCATATCTGAGCATCCTGATCTAATCTGGCTTATCATAAATTCTACATTGAATTTTTCGGCTAGCCCGAATTTATAAAAAAAAATCTAGAATAAACGATAACCGAAGTATAAAGCCATACTTCTCATCATTCTTTAGTACCGTAAACGTAGTAACTTTGATCACCGGGGTAACTTTGACCAACAATAAATTTTTCCACATTATCATCAATAACTCAGTCTATAGTTTGAATTTTTTAAACTGAAATTTTTTTCTGTTAGTGATAATGTAATTTGTAAATCTAAATATATCTATTTTTTCCAAGGCTCACAAACAAACAGCTCTCTTGATGATACCAAACAGCATTTAGAATCAATCGGGTTGTCGAGTGTGAAAGAGCAACTCTTTCCTTTGTATATGTATAGTATCAAATATAAATTTTTGATATTTTAAAAATGAAGACATATTCTAAGAGTTAGCCCTTATTGGACAAATGAATAGGAATCCTATCAAATGGTTGACTTTGAAGAAAAAATGGGAGAACCTAGAGAAATTTGTGAAGGTAAAATTTAATTTGAATTTTAAAGTTAAAACTATTTAGCAATTGTTAAGATTTTTGCCCCTAAATGTAGCATCCTTGTTCTTTTTTCGATTTTAATCGTTTTTAAAAGAAAACGTTAGAAAGCAAGGAAAAATTGATAAACTAGCATTTGTAAATATTATGAAGGGTATCCGTTATGATCAAGAAAACTCGTTAAAACCGTCAAAATACCCCAAAGAATCAAATTCTGAACTTCCATCCTCCCTCTAGTGTTCAGACTTATGATCCTCGACCCCTTACAACTTTAGCTAAAAAGTAATTTGGCCTAAACAAACGATATAAAAAAAAAATTATCAGAATAAAAATGTTTTCATTAAAATAAAACTCTTGAACATGCAATGTTTGAAGATTCATTTTCCACAGAAGTACATATCAAATTTTACAGTCGGATTTTTTTTAAGATTTTTGTTTGTTTTCCGTCAAAAAATAATAAAACAAGTTTATTTTCTACAGAGGTTACGACTTGCCCACCACTGCCGTTGGCTAGTGCTTCGTTCGCAAAACACCTGCTCAGGGTAAGCAGTTTGTTGCCATGGCTGGTGCAGAGCCCCAGGTAAGAAGCAGAAAATAACAGTGAAACTATTTTGATTTTATTGCAAACACTTGAATCGACGGCGTCTTGCTATTTATATGTATAGGTACAACATACATACAAATAGCAAGGTGTGTGCAACCCGAGTAATCTATTTTAAATTGACTCACAACACGCGCCAATAACTCCATTTTATTCCTTTGAACGCGCGTTTTTGCCGGAAGTGTACAGCTGTTGATGAAAACGACATTTCATTCTCTCTTTCGGTCGGGGATTGGGTGGGTTTTTTTCATATTCCCCTTTCCCTAACTTGCAGCTTTCATCGATTTGAAGGTGCTTGGAATTGTCTAAATGGGGTTATGATGTCTCTAAATTTTTAAACCAGATCATTGACAGTGCTTATGAGGTGTTAATGAGCTTGAAAAACGCCTTCCTTGAATTATTGATTTTGAATTCCGTATTGATTATCTTGATCCTCAAAACAACAGGTAAAAATCACATTTGAAATGTTCTATTACCGAAAACCAAAAGTCATGCATGGATATCCTAGCGGTTGGCAAGCTGGGTCCAAATTCTGAATTTTCCAAACGCTTGAATTTTCTCAAGATGCTTAGAATTCCGGTTGTTTGGAACCGCTTTTCGGTGTTCTACCGAAAGTTGCCGGAAGTTTTCTGAACAGCCAATTTTCTGACCGGGTGGAAGAATTGATTTTTCTGTTTAAACGCGATACTCGGGTACATTTTCAAACTGCCGCGGGACCCAGAAATGACAAATAAAAAGGTTCACAACATTCAAATATTTCACATAGTTAACAAAGAAGACTGACAATTTTCTTATAAAAATTCTTAAAAACATACGTTCGTTCAAAAACTGATTCGGATGGACTTTAAGCATAGAGTACAGTCGTACAAGCTCATCCACGAAACGTATGTAAAATTTTCAACGATCGTTTTGAATCAATTTTTGTTTTTTTGGCTGGGCCACCAGATGTTTGTCAACACACCAAGAAGAACTGTCAAAACCAAACTGAGAAAAAAAATTTGATCAATTTTAAACAGGTCGTATGAACTGTTTGGCATGTTAAAAAAGGGCTGTTAATAGTTAGTTACAGTTTCGTCCCGACACATTATGGAAAAATGTCTTAAAAGTTGATAGCTATTTCCTTAAAGCTATACTGGATATAGCTGATTCGTCCACTGACGATAACTGGATCAAGAAGTGCAAAAACTTATAAGAAAACTGTTAGTTATTTAGACTGCAAAAAATAAAGGAATGAAAAAAGTTTATAACCGGTACTCTTTATATGGTTTTAAATTATTGATATGATATTTTCGATGAGTGAAACAACTTTTTTTATTTTTAAATTGACGTAACGTTTCGGGTTACTCTGGGGGACATCTGATGATGGGTGAAGAAAGGTAACCCGAAACGTTACGTAAATTTAAAAAAAAAGTTGTATCACTCACAGAAAATAATATAAGAATAGATAGAAGATAAGATAGAAGATAAGAAAGTCAGTAAGTTAAAAACTGTACAAAATAAAGCAAGTGAAATTCTGTCCAGTTGAAAGTAACTCTTATTGCATTTATCTAGCAATAAATTGAACCCGTCTATTTGAGGACAGCATTAGTTTAATTATTAACGAGTTCTTAAACTATATCGCTTTTTCGAAAACTGGGAACTTGAAAATTTGATTTGTAACTTTTGAAGGTATCGGCGCAGTAGATGGCACTGTTTCAAGCCAATTTTTAACGTATTTTTTGGATGTCAGCATTTTAAATTTTACACACTTTTTTGAAGACTTTTTGTTCAAGCTTGTACGTCTGTTCCCTGTTTTTTAAGGTATCCGCTTCAACTTTACGTGAAATTCATTCGTTAGTTATGTACTTATGGAATGTAGCAAAATCTTAATTAACGTGAAATATCCCGTATATTTCATATCTAAATTATTTTGTGTGTGGGAAACATTTACGGAAATATCTTATAGAGGAAACAAAAAATAATCACAAATACTTTGCGCGCATTTCTTGAAAACTTTTAACTGAGCTCAAATTTGCCATGAACATGAATGTTCAAAAATGCTCTATCAATAATCCTTGAAAGTTTGATTGTGGTCTGAAGAGAAATGGGGGAATTAAGCCAGTCCCACCACCGATGAAAGTCATTTTTTATACTAGTTCTGATGAATTCAACTTAGAAATGGGTATGTTAATACATTTTCAAAGGACACAAAATGATCCACAAAATGGAAATATTTTGTTAAAATTTCAGTTTAAAAACTGACCGGAAATTTTTTATTCACAGTATACATATGTAGATTGAATAGATTGAAGAATATACAGGCTTACTTAAAATAAGCTAGGGCAAGACATCTCTGCTTTTAGGGAAAAGAATCCCTTTTTGGATCAAGTATTCCATAATTTGTAAATATACAGACGTTTGTTTCAAAACAGAACAGTTTTCAGGTGAAAAAAAATTAATTGAGTAATATCTTATCAAAAAGGCTGTAAAGTTTGTTAGAATCAGTCTGAAATTAATTTTGTTTCATTTCTGTAAGAACTAACGTTAAGGCCGTGCGAACGGGAAGGTTTCAGATTTTTAAACCCCCTTCCGCATCCCCACCACGGAGATTCATTTCCAAGTAATTTTTTCGTAAATTTATCGTTGAAATGGGAAATTGCCAAAAGGTTTTCAAAAGTAAGTGTTGACAAACATGTCAGAAAACTGGCTTGCTTCCGGTGGAATGAAGTTGTGTATAACAAAGCATTCCAGATTGCCCGATTTCATCCAAGCTTGTCCGAATATTTAGAAAAAAAAATTGAAGGATGCCCGGTTTTTCATAAAAATGGCCTGGATATTTTCCAGATCTTTGAGATTTTTTGCAATCTAAGCAAGAATCTCAAATTAAGTGATGGCAAGTTATGTTTTTTTTGGTTCAAAATCGAAATTTTTAGAGTTTTTAACACATTAAAGACTGCCAAGAAACACCGAATATCGGCATACTTTATCTCAAAACTCACTGGAACACTGAATCAAAGCAATCTAAAGATTCCTTTTAATTCAACCACGGTAAATGAAAATTTCAGATACCGGTATTTCGAAAGCAACTTCTTCTTCAGTGAGCGTTTTCGATTGATTCAATTCGAAACGCTCCCTGAAGAAGATAGTAAGTTGAATACCGAAATACCGGTATCTGAACTTTTCATTAACCGTGGTTGAATTACAAGGAATCTTTCAATTGCTTTGATTCAGTTGAATCATTCAACCAAGTAGGCTCCCAAAATGATAGAATCACTGGAACAAATCGTGTTAAAGAACATAATTTTATGCTTCTAAAAGTAGCACATTCGAGGCAAGCGAAAAAACGAGATTTCTCGTGAATTAAAGCAATCGAAAGATTCCCTTTAAATCAACCACGGTACCATGGTTGAATAAAAGGAAATCTTTCGTTTGCTTTGATTCATTAGAGTTATTCAACCAAGTAGGCTCACAACACAGAATAGATTAGGTTTCTCGAATTCAGTCCACAATATTTTCAACGTGCTTCGACAAAAAAAAAAAAATGAAAATTGAAATGATTTTCTTACATGTTTCTTTTTTCTTTTATTCGAATAATGCTCGAATTCTACTCAGATTAGCTCGGGCATTTCTAAGGTTTTGGATTGTAAAATTTGAAATCGAATTCGGTTTATTTAAGATTTTTCAAAAGAATTGCCCGAAATATTCCGGCTCGTATGCGTGCAATAAAACTTGAATGCTTTATACTGCTATAGGCCTAAGACATCTCATTTTACGATACTATATTACGTTCATGAATTGAACCTAATTTTATTGTAAATTTCAAATTGCAATTCCACAAACCCTTTGTATCGGAACTCAAATCTTGACTCTCAAGAACCTTCACCTGTCTTTAGAATGTTTTTTTTAGAAGTCTTTCCAATGCTTTTCAGAATTTGAAATCAGCCTTTTTAATTTCAAAACTCAATCATCAAATACTAGTTTAACACATCAACAAGCTGGGAACCATGTGTCAAATGTTTTTTACTCACGATACTCAACAGAATAAGCGATTTCAGGACGTCAAACTCCAGATTGCTCAAAATTAAAATCTTGAATGCTAACTCCACAGGCTCCGATATTTCAATTGACAGCAGCAAAATATTCAAAGCATGAAATTTAAAACTATTTAACCTGCGCTTCGAATTCCTTATTTTTATTATTATCGGTTTCTTATTGGTTATTCGAGAAACAAAATTTCTCAACCTTTACTTTGTCAGAATAAGCTTTAAATGATGAATTGAACATGTTTTATTATGAATATATAATGTTATTGTTGTAAACCTCCGCCTTCTATTTTGATAACTGGATAAATTTGAGTATGATTTTATCTTTAACATTTAACACTGGCTTTCTCGAAACAAAGTTAAATGAGTTCTTGTTTTTATCAAATTTAATTCAATCATCAACAATGTGTTTTGAATAAATTCTCTTCAGTTCAATAGTTTAAATTAAGGTTTGATTGAAAATTTCATTTCAATTCGTTTTCTGGAGTTTCTAAAATATTTATTTTCAAATTTGCGAACTAGATAGCTGAAAATTGGTTTCAAAGTAAATTTCCAATTCAGAATCTAAAAAAATATTTTAAATAATTTATGATTGAGCAACCAGAAAGAAATTTTGATTTTGATCAATTGTGATTTACACAGTAAATTTTTCTTCGAGTTTGTTTGTTGACCATTAGCAGGAAAATTGTTTAAGAATTCCATTTTCATATTAATTGTCCATTATTAGTATTGTTATTATTTTTAGCTGAATCACCACCTCACCAAACCCCCCCCCCCCCCTCCAACCCTTGGCGAATCCTCCGCACGGCCTGACAAAGGTAATATAAAAAGCTCACTGGACTTAGATTTTGGATTTGCCCGGATTCAGTCACTTTATTTGCAAGAACATACAAACCACTCAGATTGAGTTGTTATAATTTAAATTTTTGCGACCTTAATTGAGTTTTTATGGCAATTTGGATTCAAAATCTTCTAATGTTAGCACACACAGTTTGCCAGGTTTTCAGAAAAAAAACAGCTCTGTGTGTGGGAACCTACTCTAGCTTACTCAACATCAATCAAGATTATTGTGATCATGAATTTTTCATTGTTTGAAATAGAAAAAAAAATTGATGAAATAATCATAGTTAAAAGTTTTCGTTGCAGTATATAGTTGCTTTGCCAAATCAGATCATGATCCTTTTTCACTCATTCCCATCTGGGGAAAAAGAAAAGATTCCAATACAGCGATTCCATCAATTTTGGGAGCACTTCTTCTATTTCATTCAACTTAAGGGAATAGTGCACAGTGCACAGTGTTTTTTGGCGATAAAAAAATTCTGACTATCTGTGATTTAAATCAAAATTCTGTGATGATTTTCTGTGACGCTATTTTCATGAGCTTCAAAGAAAATTCATGAAAAATTGGGCATTTTTTACATTTAACCTGAGCAAAATCAATTTCCCCTACTAATCTTATCATGTTTTTAGAATCTAAACTAAGAAATCCGAATATCTAACTCAGACGAAGCAAAGCTAGATATTTGTCATTCGGCTTGAAGCTACGACTGTGAGCTTTACAAAAGAAAGGTTATAAAAGCAAAAAAGTTTATTGATTACGGCAAATAGCAAAAAACTTCTGAGATTTTGTATCTCAATGCTTGTGGATTGATAAATAATTTCGAAGAAATTGGTATTGTGATTGAGGAACTAAGACCTGTCGTTATAGTCTTAGTTGAAACCCATCTAACTGTAGACGCAAATTTGAACACGCTCGATATCATAGGTTATACAATGATTAATTGTCTTTCGCATTCGAAACATACTGGTGGTGTGACTATGTTTGTGCAAAATGTATTTGAGATAGATGTTTTACTGAATGCCTATCTCGATATGAACTGGATGCTGACCTTAAAATTAAGGAATCGAAAGAAAAGTATCATCATTGGTGGAATTTACCATTCGCCAAGCGCAAATGACGCCCGTTTTATGGATATTCTTGAAAACCTTTGGCTTAGTGATATTGTAGTTGATGAAATTGATAACATTTTTTGTGGCGATTTTAATATCAACTTTAATAAAGAAGCAGAATGCAGAGACTTGAAACGTGTTATGGAAGCATATGGGTTTCGACAAATTGTTACAGAAGACACTCGAAGAACGGCAACCAGCAGTACTAGAATTGATCTTGTTTTCACTAATGTGGACAGAGCTGAAGCAGTTATCATTCCAGATTGTCGCATATCAGATCATGAGACTATAAATGTTTCTGCTGATTTTGGACATAAAGAATGGGTTCCCGGAAACCATTACATGGTGAAGGATTGGAGTCGATATAATGACAATGCATTTCGTCAGCTTCTGGAGGCAGGAAAATCAACCTTGAGATGCGCAGACTTCAATGAGTTAGTAAGACGCTTCGACTTATTATTGAAAGATAGTGTAAATGCACTTGTGGTTCAAAAAGAGGTTAAGCCGGTACTAAATGGTACAGGTTCGAGTACTAAATGGTACTCCAGTAGCCTCAAGCAAATGAAAAAGCAAAGAGACAATCTTTATAAACAGTTTCTAAGAACGAAATGCGGAAGAAGTTCTCGAAAATACAAATTGGTAAGGAATGAATATTCACGTGAAATAAAGCTGGCTAAAAATAGATCAATTCAAGATGAGCTGGAAAGAAATAAAAATAATGGAAAATTGCTTTGGAAAACGATAAAACGATTAGTAAGTCCAAATACTGCAAAAGAAAATACCGTCTCGTTTGACGGGGTTGAAATCACGGATGAAACTGAAATTGCAGAGAAGTTTAATGACTTCTTCATTGACAGTGTCATGGAAATCCATGACAGTATTCCGGCAAGTTCTAACGCCTTCGTGGATCAAATTGTCTGCAATGGTGGAAGTTTCAGTTCATTTGAAACAATAAGTTGTCAAGAATTTGATGAGATCGTGAAAACTATGAAATCCACGGCTGGTATCGACAACGTCTCTTTGAAAGTTTTTAAGGATTCTCTACCGGTACTAGCTAATCAGCTGACACAAATTATAAATACGAGTCTACAATTAGGCATAATACCTTCTACATGGAAGCATTCAACTGTTGTTCCAATTGAAAAAGAGAAAAAAGCACGAGAGGCTAAATTATATCGTCCGATAAACATGTTGGAAATACAAGAAAAAGTGCTGGAGTTAGCAGTTAAAAAACAATTTCTCCATTTTATTGAGTCAGAAGGAATATTGATTAACGAGCAATCTGGTCAACGGAGTCTGCAGTGAACTTGATACTTCGAAATTGGAAAGCCAATATTGAAAACGGTAGTTACACAGTTGCCGTGTTTCTGGATTTCAAGAGAGCTTTTGAAACGATTGATCGGTTAAAGTTGGTGAACGTTTTGGAAAGAATAGGTATCAACGGAACGGTACTAAACTGGTTTAAAGACTACTTGAATAATAGAATGCAAAGAACAAAATATGGGTCATCATATTCACGATATAGAGAAAATAATCTTGGAGTCCCCCAAGGAAGTGTTCTGGGTCCCATTTTATTCATACTGTACATCAATGACATGAAACACTGTCTACGTTATGGTTCTCTTAAGTTATTTGCGGATGATTCAGTCTCCTACTGGAGTGGTGATGACTTAGAGCTCGTTATCCAAGAAGCAAATGCCGATTTGAAAAATATTTCTGAGTTTTTAAAACATAAAAAATTGTGTCTGAATCTTAATAAAACCAGCTGGATGGTTATTGGTAATCGTCAAATAAGAGTCTGCCCAGAATTGCTGATTGATGGTTGTGCCATCGAAAGAGTGCACCAGGTAAAATACTTGGGAATACAAGTTGATGAGAAGCTGAATTTCATAGCACATATTGACTATACAATCAAGAAAATCGCCATAAAATATGGGATACTTTGCCGAATTAGTCGCTATATGACTTTCTGGTCAAAAGTAATTTATGTTAAATCCGTGATCATGCCACACTTCGATTATTGCGCTACAATATTGCTTCATGCATCTGACACACAAACAAATCGACTGCAAAAAATACAAAATAAAATTATGCGAGTAGTGATACGATGCAATCGATACACCCCTAGTGTTTTAATGCTCGATATTCTTCAATGGTTGTCAGTGAAACAGAGAATTGCATATAACAGCTTAATGTTTATATATAAGACTAGCTGACCCGTTGTGCTTTGCTACACCTTCCGAAAATAAATGTAATTTGTAAAATTTATTAAAATTTAGATTTTAGAGAGCATTGTTTTAAATCAAACCTCATCATACTTCAGAACCAACAACTTTGAAATGAGAGCTGCAGCTGCAGTTCTGAATAGCAATTTAAAGATGGTATATATTATTTACTGATCTCTAAACTCGTTTTTCAAGATCTGAAATTTGTACTCTGTACCGAAAAAAACCTTTTTAAATATCGTCCCTTCTTTGAAAAGCTCTTTATCTTAAATTTACATGGGAGCTCTCCCATCTTTTTCAATTTTGTCCCCCACTGCTTGAAGAAGGTAGGCAAATTTAACCGGCTCGATACCCAAACAGCACTTATCATGGTAATGAAAAATATATTAAATCAGTTACAGTGCAAATTTCTTTTTTTAAATAAATTTACTACGGTAAACATATAAATATTTAAAAAAATATCAGTTGCATCACTAAATAAGTTCTCAGCGTTTTTTTTATTTTTTCTTTGAAAGTCAAATTTTCAAAAATTTAGTTAAAAACAAATTTCTAAGTTTACATTTGTCCCGCATATTGGGGCAAGTGTCAATGCAAAGCTTATTTACAGATGCGTCAGAGTAATGGCTTTAAAATGGATTTAATACGAATTCCTGTTTTTTGTTTTATCAAGTTTCACTGATACCTCTGCAGTATAAATTTATGTTTGTTACTCCACTTTTAACGAATGCTGTTCAAAGGGAATGACCTTCATTTACAAAGACATTTAAGAATTTTCAATATCCGCTGCAGTTTCAACATTCGGAATACCCCTTCTGGTCTTTCCAACATTGTGAATCATTTTGAAGATGAATTTCTTAAAAGTTCGACGTTTGCCCTTGCCCCACCGTGTAAGTTGACAGAGAGGAATATTGTTTTTAACACTTTAAGGGTAAACTAAAAATTTCTTTTAAAAATTTTGCGTCCAGTTGAATATCGGTTCTAAAGTCTCGCTTTTCAAAAACGAAGCGGATTAAAAGTTTCTTTTATGCAGCCATGTAACACAAAAACACTTTTCATGTTAAGTACGTACTTGAATTGGTATGTAAGCAAAAAGTACAATGGTTTTTTCAGAATTATTTAAAATAAAAAGCTCCCATCTAATTTCTAAATTCGTTTCAGTTGTGTATTTGGGCCGAAGTAACAATTTCTAGAAGAAAACCTAATTTTTAATTTTTTTTTAACAGAAAAAGTTGAACGTTTGAACATGTTCTAATGTTTCTTGAATGAAAAGTCGAATGCTACCTACATTAACACGAACTAAATATGGAAGTATTTTAGCAAATCTTTCAATTGGTTTTGATTCGATTAATAAAATACCAATCCGTGTCACATCTAGGCGTCATTTATTACCACGTGCTGTGTACAAATCAAATAAGCAAGAAAAAAACACATCTAGGTTGCATATCGCCCCACGTGTTTGTTTTTCGGGATGAGTGATTCACATAAATAATTAAAATCCCGTGAAAAAGGAAAAAAACCCACGTGTTTGAGAAACAGGCGCCTTATTGTTAAATTTTCCAGCAATCAATGAACAGTGTGCTTTGGTTACCATCCTCTTGCGACGACGCTTGCTCGCCCATGGAGACGAAAAACAAACCCCGCAAAGAAAATATGCTTGGTTGAGAAATACGCGCCAAAATATTCCTACTGATCAGTATGCTATGCCTGGGTTACTATCTTTTTGCGACGTTGGCCGCGACGCCTCGACCATAGAGACGAAAAACAAACCGCCCAAAGGAAAAAAAATCTCAAGAAAATGGATGTCATGACTTTAATTTGTTTCGAAAAGCTACAAATTTTGTATGGAAGCCTCTCCTTCCTTAAGTCGGATGGAGTTTTGACTATTACAGAAACCATCCCCGGCCTCAAAAACCCTCAGATGCCAGTTTTGACGATGATCGGTTCAGTAGTTTCCGAGTCTATAGGGAACAGACAGACAGACAAACATTCATTTTTATATATATAGATGAAAAATGGTATGTTACCAAATTATTTAACGGACGGCCTGCAATACGGAATCGACATTCACAGATACAACACTAGAAGAGCACAAGACTTCAGACTGCCAAATATCAGAAAAGAGATGAGCAAATGCTCAATTTTCTACAATGGATTAAAAATGTTCAACAACCTACCGTCGAGCATCGAAAAAAATTTACTACGGTAAACATATAAATATTTAAAAAAATATCAGTTGCATCACTAAATAAGTTCTCAGCGTTTTTTTTATTTTTTCTTTGAAAGTCAAATTTTCAAAAATTTAGTTAAAAACAAATTTCTAAGTTTACATTTGTCCCGCATATTGGGGCAAGTGTCAATGCAAAGCTTATTTACAGATGCGTCAGAGTAATGGCTTTAAAATGGATTTAATACGAATTCCTGTTTTTTGTTTTATCAAGTTTCACTGATACCTCTGCAGTATAAATTTATGTTTGTTACTCCACTTTTAACGAATGCTGTTCAAAGGGAATGACCTTCATTTACAAAGACATTTAAGAATTTTCAATATCCGCTGCAGTTTCAACATTCGGAATACCCCTTCTGGTCTTTCCAACATTGTGAATCATTTTGAAGATGAATTTCTTAAAAGTTCGACGTTTGCCCTTGCCCCACCGTGTAAGTTGACAGAGAGGAATATTGTTTTTAACACTTTAAGGGTAAACTAAAAATTTCTTTTAAAAATTTTGCGTCCAGTTGAATATCGGTTCTAAAGTCTCGCTTTTCAAAAACGAAGCGGATTAAAAGTTTCTTTTATGCAGCCATGTAACACAAAAACACTTTTCATGTTAAGTACGTACTTGAATTGGTATGTAAGCAAAAAGTACAATGGTTTTTTCAGAATTATTTAAAATAAAAAGCTCCCATCTAATTTCTAAATTCGTTTCAGTTGTGTATTTGGGCCGAAGTAACAATTTCTAGAAGAAAACCTAATTTTTAATTTTTTTTTAACAGAAAAAGTTGAACGTTTGAACATGTTCTAATGTTTCTTGAATGAAAAGTCGAATGCTACCTACATTAACACGAACTAAATATGGAAGTATTTTAGCAAATCTTTCAATTGGTTTTGATTCGATTAATAAAATACCAATCCGTGTCACATCTAGGCGTCATTTATTACCACGTGCTGTGTACAAATCAAATAAGCAAGAAAAAAACACATCTAGGTTGCATATCGCCCCACGTGTTTGTTTTTCGGGATGAGTGATTCACATAAATAATTAAAATCCCGTGAAAAAGGAAAAAAACCCACGTGTTTGAGAAACAGGCGCCTTATTGTTAAATTTTCCAGCAATCAATGAACAGTGTGCTTTGGTTACCATCCTCTTGCGACGACGCTTGCTCGCCCATGGAGACGAAAAACAAACCCCGCAAAGAAAATATGCTTGGTTGAGAAATACGCGCCAAAATATTCCTACTGATCAGTATGCTATGCCTGGGTTACTATCTTTTTGCGACGTTGGCCGCGACGCCTCGACCATAGAGACGAAAAACAAACCGCCCAAAGGAAAAAAAATCTCAAGAAAATGGATGTCATGACTTTAATTTGTTTCGAAAAGCTACAAATTTTGTATGGAAGCCTCTCCTTCCTTAAGTCGGATGGAGTTTTGACTATTACAGAAACCATCCCCGGCCTCAAAAACCCTCAGATGCCAGTTTTGACGATGATCGGTTCAGTAGTTTCCGAGTCTATAGGGAACAGACAGACAGACAAACATTCATATTTATATATATAGATGAAAAATGGTATGTTACCAAATTATAACGGACGGCCTGCAATACGGAATCGACATTCACAGATACAACACTAGAAGAGCACAAGACTTCAGACTGCCAAATATCAGAAAAGAGATGAGCAAATGCTCAATTTTCTACAATGGATTAAAAATGTTCAACAACCTACCGTCGAGCATCGAAAATATTGTGAACATAAACACATTCAAGAAAATGGCAATACAATACATCAAACGGACTGTTTGAAAATATGACCAATCCTGACAAGGATCATACGATGAAAGTGATGGAATCTGACGAAGAATCAGATGTTAAATTGTACGGTGATGGACATACGCGGGAGTAAGACTAAATAAGTCGTACAGAAAAAGGAAATTCAAAGTAAAATAAAATTATCCTTAGGATAATATGTCCCTCCCACTTCTAAAGAAGCGTATGGGGTGGAGGAAGGACCCAAATGGGCCTAAGGGACCATCACAAATAAAAAAAAAAAATATCATATCGACATCTAAAATTAAAATTTTAGAATCACGTGCAAAATTTAAAAATAATCTTTCAAATCTGTGAATTCTCCCTAAACTCTGTGTTCTGTGACACAGATTCTGTGATCAAAATTTGCTAAAAATTTTGTGAAATTACAGATTTCTCTGTGATTTCGGCAACCTTGTATAGAACGTGTTCAAGCTTGAAAGATTTTTTTCAAACTTGTCTGTAAGATCTTTATTCAAAATGACAAATGGATTTGTCATGATCTTCTTTCCTATCATTCATCTCATTTTCTTATTATTTCACGATCAGTTTATGATGCCTACAAAATTCAAAAATCGTGGATAAACCAGAAACGAAAATAACAAAAAAAATTACCATAGGTCATTATATTTTGGGTATTGACGGCATGAGTCATCTTATCGGCATTGAATCATTTAGACAACTATATACGAAAAGTTATTTAAATTTTATCCTGAATTTACAGAAGTGCTTAACAATTTAAAGTTTAAAACTTTACTATTTTTTGATTTTTTTTGCCAGGAATTTACCACTAGGTGGTATTTCTCCCTTAATAATTTTACTTGCCATTTCAAAACATTTCCTAATGTTTCGCTATCCACACTGAACCTCGAAAATATCCAAACTTGAGAACTTTCCCCACCATCCCGAATGAAACTCCCTCCCTACAGATTTGGCTATTGACGGCTTAGCCCAAAGTTAAGCTTTGAAAGAGAACTTATCCCCCAAAATCTGACACTGCAATAAAATGGAAACCAAATACAAAAAATAAAACGATGCGGGTACGGGAATCAAAACCCATACCGGCAGTGGCGCTGCGATTATCATCAAAGGATGCTATCCGCTCGATCGCCGAAGAGCTGTTGGGATTGACTGCTACAGCTACGTATATGTGAGGCTTTCTATGAAGGAAGCAGGAATAAAATTATCCCCTAAAAAAACAGTTCCTCGCTTTGAACTGACCACCCAAACGTAGATCGGCAACGTTAGAGGTGGTAGAAGCAGATTTTCCAACATTAAAAAATCCCCCAAAAAACAGTTCTCCGCTTGAAGGGCAAGTTTGGCATTTTGACAAGCTGTGATTTCTTCACAAACTTGAGTTGTCGATATTGAACTCAGGTTTGGGGGGTGGAAGTTCTCAAGTTTGGGAACTTTTTATTTTCAGTGCATCATCTATGGCTAAGGTTGCCAGAATTTTTTCAGCACGTATCCGGGCCGGACAAACCGGGCAATTTTTTTTATAAAAACCTGGCAATGTCCGGGCATTTGATTTTCTAAGTGACGACCATAAATCCGGGCAATATCCGGGCAAATTTTCTCAAAACCTAGAAATTTCTCAACAAAAATCAAGCAAATAATTTTTTTTCATCAAAATTTACCGACGGATTTTTATTCGCATTCAAGGCTTCCAAAATACTTTTCATGATTATTTTTATAAAATTTCCATTTGAAAGCGTTTGTTGTTTTTTTGTGTGATTTGCCAAATAAAGTGAATAAAATCGGGGAAAATCCGATCATTTTTCAAAGAAATCCGGGCAACCGGGCCGGGACCGACTATCCATAGTTTGCTTGCAAGATTTCCCCTAAATTAAATATAGTAGCTAGCCGAAGTTCGATCAGAAACCACGAAACCATACTCATTTATGAGTTACGGTTCACTTGTTGCCTCGATTTCTTCCTTTTTTGACAGTCTCGGAAGATGCATTGCCATTTTTATTTGTTCTACTGGTCTGCCATCCTCCATTTTATGTGTGCTTTTGTGATCGACAATATTGGCCCAGATTCCCAAAATCGGAAATGGAAATATTGAAACGTGGCAGGAAATCCCTGTAAAGCAGCGGCGGTCAGTGTCAGAATGACGAACGAATTGTACCACCGTGTTTTCGTATAAAACCGTTCAATCGGACTGCTCCTACCGGTTTGGCAGCCAAATTTATTGAATTCCGGTCATTCGGTGCATCGGAATCAACCCCATGAAAGAAATTCGTAAATGCATGTGGATATCGGAACAATTCTATCCACTTTTCAGTCAGTGCCGTTGCCAGTTGCTAGGGTTGGGTAAGTGAGCAATCATTTTAAAGGCCAATCATGATTGGCAGCCATGAAATCTATTTCAAACGGACGTTTAAAGATTCAATTCATTTTAGTGTTGAATGCAAAAATTTGAATATTCTAATTTTTCCTGAATCTCAATTTTCTTAGAAATTCGATGAATAGAACCATCCAGCACCAATGTTGGCATCAATTGTTGAGGTAAAGTTTTCCCTACCGGATGGTTCAAAACATGATTTTTTTCGGAAAATTTTACGCGAATCAACCGCCCACCTCTATGATGCGATTATTTTTATGAACTCTGTTCGCATTGAACCAAAACGTGGCTACCGAAAAGTGGAAAGTCAGCAGCAGCGGCAGAGCAAGAGCAACGAAACGAACGACGGAAAAACAAAAACCATCAGTAGTGGAAATAATGTGCGTGGGTGCTATAAATAATAATATCGACAGATTGTGATGCAAAACATGTTTCCTGACATATTTTGTCAGCGGGCCGCTGCTGCTTTTATTGTTGTTGGCTTAATTAATCGCGTCACTCCGAGGGGTAGAATTTGCGCGGCCATTATAATGCGAAATTGGAATTCAACAGGTTTCTTTTTGTTGGACGATTTTCCGGCTGCCCAGCAATATTGGGCAGCTGGATGGTTTATTGTAGTCAGCATTTTTTTTTCGTTGTTTTCTGAACAAACTCAATAGGATGCGACTAATTTCGGAATGTGCTGATTCTATTTGCCTTCTCGGAATGTAAATTAACGCTTGTTATCTCATGCAATGGAGATTTTTAAAACTAACCAATTATTATATTTCACTAGCTGACCCGGTGGGCTTTGCTTCAACT
Organism: Uranotaenia lowii; assembly: GCF_029784155.1. Classification (NCBI taxonomy): domain Eukaryota; kingdom Metazoa; phylum Arthropoda; class Insecta; order Diptera; family Culicidae; genus Uranotaenia; species Uranotaenia lowii. Next base: position 91,746,665 of record NC_073692.1, read on the forward strand.
TCCATTAATAAATGAATTTTTTAAATTATTTATATTTTAATATCATTATAGGCATCATTTTGAATTAAATTTCAACTGAATTCGGAAGCAACGGCTTTAAAATGATGAGTGAAGTTGGAGTTTTGAATTGCAATGCATATTATCATATTATTTACTGAAACTTGATATTTACATAAATTTGTTTTTCAAGATCTAACACATTTGATTCTTATATGGGAGACCCCCCTACCCATCTCCTACTGCTATAAAGATGTATATAGGCATTCTTTGTACTCGAAAGCCCTCTCATAGCAAATTCCGTTCCATTCATTAAAAAATTTCTTAAGCCTAACAACCAAATTTCATATTGATAAGTTCTCCGTAGTGCAAAAATAAATTATGAGAGTTCCTTGTCCCTTCCTATATTACCAATAGAAGGCTGGAGAAGTGGAAAATAATCATATAACCTTATCATTTACCGAAAGCTCTCCCATGCAAAATTTAATTCCGTTGGCTTGATATGTTCTCAAAAGATGGAAAAAGTTTAAAGAGAGAAGGATTGTACACCAAATATTAATAGAAACTTTTGAGTGCATTTAACACGTACTTGTAAACAACCTTTATTGTGAAATGTACATACACTGCCGGCCAAAAATTTGGGATCACCTGCTAAAAACATGAAAATTATGATCGTTCATATCTCAGCCGTTTTAGGACATATTGCCAATCTTCTGATCTCATTTGAAAGATAATGAGCAATACCTATTTTGGAGGTTCTTTGCCCAGAATGTTTTAGTTGTGCACCTAAAATTTAACCTGAAGTTAGAACATTTTCAAAAAATCGCACTCAATATTCAAAGCCGATCATCTCGGGATAGGGTGGACTAAATTTCAAAATTTAAATTATATTAGAATCCTCATTCTATATTTCTCAAAACGCAATTGAGATATTTTGTGCAAAAATTTAACAATGTACTTTTAATTAATAAAATAGACACTTAAGTTATCGTCCAAAAGTTTGGGATCACCTCTCAGTATGGTGCATGGCCGTAGGAACGGGGGGGGGGGGCATGGGGGTTTTAAACCCCATGAAGGTCCAAAAATGCCAAGTGATTCTTTTTTACTAAACATAAAATTTGAAAATTTTCCAATCAAATTTTGATGAACTACTCAAATGATTCAAGAATAACAATAGTCTAAAAATCTCGACTCCATTATCTCAAAATCTCATTCCAGAACCACAATTCTACAACAGTTTTTCAAAAAATTTCTCACATGTAGATAGTAATTTAGGCCCAAATTTTAAATCCCAATAAAGTTAGTCTAAGCTTACCAGATTGTCCGGATTTTCTCATTCTATTTGCAAAATCATACGAAAATTTCAATTGATTCCTTAGAATCATGGATCTTGTGTCCAAATTATTTTTTTAAGCAAATTTTATAAGAAAAAACATAAAAGATTTTTCGAAATTCTGATTCTTCTGATGATTCTGAATTTGCTGTTTTGTTCCCAAAAAATTCAAAACAGTTTTCTTTTTGATTTAAATTCCAAAATTTGCCTGCATATTGAACGGATTTTTGGAAAATTTTGAAAAAAAAATGCCTTTATTTTGCAAGGTTTTAGGATTTAAAAAAAAATAAAATAAAAGGGTAAAATTGCCTGGATTTGTCTAGCCCGGATATTTGCGGAAAAATATCTAGTGAGTATCCAGTTTATTGGTCTTGATTTACATTTTGGATCATCATTGGTATAGCATCCTGCTTAGAACCTTGGTTTTGCATTTCAATCTAAAATATGCCGAATTTCCCATACTCAAAACTCATTGTTTCAAAGAAGAAATGAAAATATTTAAAATCCAATCCATTTTTAAGATTTGAATCTAAAATTTTTATCCTAAAATTTATATGCACAGTTGAAATATAAGAAAGTTTCATGAGACCAGAATTGAAAAATGTGAAACAATTCCGTCAATTACAATTTTATTTAAAATTTTCCATTTCAATAACAAATAAATAATTGAAAAAAAAATCATATTGAAAACCATAAATTAAGAATTTAATTAATCTATTAAATTAAAGTTCTGATACAAATTTCGCTTTTTGGTTTCAAATCAATAGTATTTCTTATCTGGAATTTAGATACAGGTTTTGAATTTGAATTCAGACTTGGATCCATTTTTTGTATTCAGATTCAGCCGAAATTTAAGTTTTATGATCAATATTAAAATATCGATGTTAAAATTTCATCAAGGATTTAAATTGAAGGAGACCGCAGTTTCTTAACTTTGTTTTTTGATTCCAAATTAAAAATTTAAATTCATGATAGTCACAATAGAAACACAAACCTGGTGAAAATCATATGTGAAAAATTAGATCTGGATTCACTTCAGAAAATATGTTTTTTGAAAAATCTAGATTTTAAGTTAGACAAAATTAATTAAAGGATTTAAATTATGAAATATAAAATAATTAATGAAAATTTTTGAACTTGTTTTTTATCCATAGGTGAAAATTCAGCTGGAAATTTTATTTTATATTTACATATATTGCAGATTCATTAAAATCGAAGGTTCTAACTAAGTTTTGAATTATTATCGCGTTGCAAGAGTAGAAAATGATCCTTATTTGAACCGAAAACCTTATTTTTTACTTTTATTTCTGAATGTTTGATACATTTTCACCCATGCTAAAAATGGTCATGCTTATGGTTCAAAAGATTTAGATTGCTAAAGTTAGTGACAAAAAAGTTTTTTTTACTGAATGACGCGTTCAAAATCCTTTTTTTTCGTTACGATTATAGTCGTTTCTACATCATTGTTCCACTCGAAACTTTTATCAACGATGCAGTTGGCGCTCCAGTAATTGAAAAACCTATCTGGTACAACTGGGATCGATATTTACTCTTGGGCTCAAACTCACGGATACCAGCTCGGGAGGCAACTGATTCACCAACTGAACTATATCACAAGTACCAAGTTTTTGAAAGCTTAATGAAAAAAAAAATACTCCCAGGACTTATTCTCAAAATTTAATAACTTTTTGATTAAAAATAACTTTAACCTGAATAATTTGTACTCATTACCTATACATTTTTTTCACTTGTGTATGCATTGTTGAAGGAAAAATGTGATTGAAAAAAATTGTCATCAAACCCCCTCCCCCCCCCCATGAGGCGGTTCTTTCTACGGCCCTGGTATGGTGTATCGGCCAAAAGTTTGGGATCATCCTTTTAAAGCATGCAAATTAATCTCATTCATATCTTGCTATCGTTTTGCGGTCTGAAGGGTTCATTTGAAAGCTTAGGAATTGTTGTTTTTTCGTAAATTCATTCAAAAACCATATTTTAAATCGATAACCATAAAGAATCTCTCCTTAAAAAAATAGAAACATTTTTCGAACTCGAATTATACAAAAAATGGTACAGAACTCATTTTCCTCTCTCTTATCCCTCATTGGAAGGCAAAAGTACCCCTAAACTCTCCGCTGTAAAATTTGGTATTTATTTGATGAGCTCTTGAACTTCTCAAAACAAACGTATGAACTCTCACTACTCTTTCGTGCCCCGTGAAGGGAACCAAATTATCATAGAAATTTTTCTTGTGTTTAAATACTCTTCCCAATTTGTTACCATCTTCTAGATTAGCACTCGAGTTATTAAAAAAATGTATGGAAGCTCTTCTTCCCCTTTCCAATCGAACCAGTGAAATGGAGAAGAAGCCTCAAACAATAAATAAAAAAAATCTTCTCAAATACCCTCTGCTATTTTATTTCCACAATAAGTTCTCGATGTATGAAAACCTCATCCTCCACTTGCCGTTGGAGAGGTTCGGAAACATAAAAATAACTTTTTTTCGTACTTCGACAGATGATTCTCAAAACTTCGTAGAAACTTGACTCGTAGCATTATACCTTTCTATGTAAAATTTGGACTCATGATTAGTTATAATTTATAACTTATAAAACGATGCATTAAATTGTATGTAATACACCCTCCCCCTTTGTGACCCAACAATCGAAGACAGTGGAGCCCCAAATTATTATAGAAACATTTTTCGTACCTAAATAACCACCCATATCAAATTTGGTTGCATTTGCTTGATTAGTTCTTGAACTTTGCAAAAATTTGGATGGACTCTCCCCCCTCTCTATTTCCTCACTGGAAAGAGGGAGGAGCCTCAAACATTAAAATATTTTTCCTTTCTATATACCCTCGCATGCCAAATTGGCTCCGATTGCTTGATTAGTTCTTGAATTATGCGAAAAAATGTATGGGAGCCCCCTTCCCCGCTTCCTATTCCCTCATTGGAAGGAGAGAGGGGTACCAAGCCATTTAAGGAACATTTTTTCGTAACCAACTACACTCCATACCAAAATTTGGTTCCATTTGCGTGATAGGTTCGCGAGTTATCCAAACCTTTGTCTTATGTTTGAAAGCCCCCCCCCCCCCCGCCATCCTGTGAGGAGGAGGGGTCTCAAACCCATAATAGGAACCTTCCCCGGCCTCCCACCTGCCAAGTATCACGCAAATCGATTCGGTAGTTTCCGGGTCCATAGGAAACAGACAGACAGACAGACAGAAATCCATTTTTAGATATATAAGTAGATCTTGTTTTATTCTATTTTCTCCAGCTTCATTCTTTTTTTATCCTCTTTAATTCTGGTTCATCAAGATTTGTCTTGTTTTATTTATTTTTCATTATCTCAATCTATCAAGTTTAATAAAGTTTTCTTCTGAATTCATCTAATTAAATCTTCTTTTTTCAGGTTATTCAATTTAATATTCAGTATCATCTTATTTTACTTTCCACTAGGCAGTCGCGCCGGACTATACCAAAGCAAACAAAAGTTCGGATATCACTTGAGGAATAAACTCATAAGTTCACATAGAGCTGGAAAGAGCTTCGGGGACCTTATTTCTGTTCAAAATGCTATTTAATCAATCTTCTTGTAACGTCCTTCTTATTTCATCAACATTAAAAAGCAATCAGGTTGCAAGTCTTTTTGTCAATATCAACTTGACATATTTCTTTCAATTTTGCATTTAAAAAACCTGAACACCCCTCATCGTGAAGGTGTGTGTGTGTAGAATGTTGCTCCTATTTTGATTTTGGAATTCACTCTTCAGTTGTCAAAATTCCGTCCAAGGAAGAAGAGTAGCGTATCAAAATTTTCCTCGCGCATAGCGAAAATTCGAGCTACTCGCACGCAAAGCTGGCAAATTCGCTAAAAGTTACCAAATCAACCGTTACAAATGTAATTAAAGTGTTGGGGAACGTTTGTCGACAGCCAGGAAGTCTGGATTGGGGGGAAATCGAAAACCGGAAGCCGCTGAGACGACAAAGAGAGTTGCCGGTAGTTTCAAGCGAAACCCTAACCTCTCTCTCTCCAAGATGCCGCCAATAAGCTGAGTGTATCGTCTTCAACCGTGCATCGAGCCTAAAAACGAACCGGACTATCGACTTACAAGAAGGTAGTGACTCCAAATCGCGATGATAAACAAAATACGACAGCCAAAGCGCGATCCCGGAGGCTGTACACGACGATGCTGACGAAGTTTGACTGCGTGGTAATGGACGACGAAACCTACGTCAAAGCCGACTACAAGCAGCTTCCGGGTCAGGAGTTTTATACGGCAAAATGAAGGGGAAAGGTAGCACATATTTTCAAACACATGAAACTGTCAAAGTTCGCGAAGAAATATCTGGTTTGGCAAGCCATCTGTACCTGTGGCTTGAAAAGCAGCATTTTCATAGCTTCCGGGACTGTCAACCAAGAAACTTACGTGAAAGAGTTTTTGAATAAACGTCTGCTGCATTTCCTGAAGAAACACGGTTGTTCCGTACTGTTTTGGCCGTATTTGCCATCTTGCCATTATGGAGTGGTACGCCGCCAACAACGTGCAGGTGGTTCCCAAGGACAAGAACCCTCTCGACACACCAGAGCTCCGCCCAATTGAGAAATACAGGGCTATTGTCATGCGGAACCTAAAGAAGACCAAAAAAACTGCTAAGGACGAGCAGCAGTTCAAGGCAAACTGGCTTTCTGCGGCGAAGAAGGTGGATAAAGTGGCTGTACAAATTCTGATGGCAGGGGTTAAGCGTAAGGCCCGGCAGTTCGGATTTGGAAAAGCGGAAGCCTAACTGAATATTTTTCCTTAATTTTATACTAATTAAACATGAAAACGAAATTTAATTTGATATTTTAAATAAACGATTTCACCGATTTACACGCGTTTTCCCTTGACCAAATTTTGACCGTATCACCCTTTAAAAGTTTACCTGAATGTCCGGGCAAGTCCTACTAACATGGAATAGTCTGGCAAGTTCAAGTTTTTTAAATGATTCAACTATAATAATGCAGCCCACTGTTAATTTTTCTTCTATTGATAAACTTAAATCTATGTACAACGTATGCATTGGAAAGAAGAATGGGTCACAGTTTAAAAATATTTGTTAATTTCACTTACAAAACCAAAAAAAATATAGTGAAATAAAACAATGCAAACTACTGACACAACTTCAAAAGACAGTTTTAAAATAATTTCTCATGAAACTTTTTTCTGCCCATATGTGTCTGAAAACTTATCAGTTCAATTTATTTAATTCACTTGAAACGCTACCCCAGCCCAACCAGGAAGGCTGCAAGGCTCAATTTCAGAGCGGGTAATACCAATCTAATTAATTATCCGTTCTTTTCACGGCTGCTCATGACGACTGACGACGCCCGGGGAAAATTCACGCGAAATGTTGTCGTTCCTAGACATCGTCTTTGTAGTTAGTCAAATGCCGGATTCAAAGGCAGCGCTAGCGACGACAACGACGACGTCTGCAGCAGAAAATTTCAACGGTAACAACATTGATCACTGGAAAGCATTTCTTCAAATAACCATCCCCTCATTCCTCAATTCGTTGACGGCTTTGATAACCCATTCATTCATATGCTACGCTGCGACGACGTTGTCTTTGTTCTGTCGAAGCATGATGATGATTTGTGCGATCGCTCACAGGAAGCTTCTGCGGACCGATTCGATGTGATAACTCAATTAACGGTTCCGGAATTTATGATTGTTTGAATCAGCGACGCGCACAAAGACGGAATCTAATCGGTCTTGCCGGAGGCACATTATCGGTTTTCCCCGGCCGATACCAGGCAGGGTACAACAGGATGAGCGTAAATACTGGAATGACTATTCTATTTTAACTTTTAAGTGAATATTTTTTTCATTACATGATACATGATAAATCTTTTCTCGAAAAATAACCTGCTAACTTAGTTCATAATCGCAGTTAATTACTTAAAATTTGTGTTTGAAATCTTTTAATACCTTTTCTGGCTATACAACAGTGCGTTCTTAGAAATGGTATTGTAAAGCGATGAAACTATGATTTACTAGATTGAGTCGTTTTGCGGTAATTTTTGAATTTCTAAAACCCTGGGGTCTAAAAAGCTTCGTTATGGTCTATAACGCATCCAATTATTTTTTGCAGATTTTTTAAGTAACGTTCACATGAGTTAATTTGAAGTTTTGAGTTTGTATGGGAAAATTGAATATTTTGTGCTGAAAAATAAACATCATTTTTGTTTCTTCTGTGCTGTGCATTAGACAAAAAGGTTATTAGGTGTTGAATGGGGATATGCCTTTTTGCATTGATAAACAATAAATTCAATTGACATCATTTCTGGGTGCTTAGCGAGGTATTGCATGACTACTCTTCATACATTCCTTCGCGGGGCACCAGCAGTGATATCAATTAAATTTATCGCTTATCAATGCGAAAAGACATACGCCTGTTAAACAGCATATAACTTTTTTGCCAAACCCAAAAATTTAAATTTACTCATGTGAACGTTACTTCAAAATTTTGCAAAAATCATGGATGAGTTAATGACCAAAACAAAGCTTTATATCTCCTGGGTTTGAAATGACCCCAAATTGACTCAGTCTAATGTTTTACTCGAACCAATAGTTTATAGTGCTAGTCATTTCCCAAGGCATCCTCGCCTAATGAACCAAATAGATTTATAAGATTGAAGAAGTGTATTGCGCTGTTAGATGAATCCAAGCAACCTAGCTTCGAAATTTTAGAGGATGGGTTTGCACTTTCTTCAGTCGATATCCCTTGAGGATACTACATATTTCTTCTTCCTGATTTCTTAGTGCAATAACAATATTTGGGTATAATAATTTTTTGCTCAATGAAATTGAGTTTCATTTGTTAAACATTCAATTGGAGAATTTTTTCTAACACCAGCGGTCCTTAAAGTGAACCTTGTAGAACATCTGAAGTGACCTAAGAGGGATGACATCATTCTATTTACTTTCACTGTCTGTTTGTTTAATGTGATCCAAGTCATTCCTATCTCTACTACAATTTTTGAAACATATAAAGTAGAATTGGTATATCTATCAATACGATCGAATGCCTTGCTAAAGTGTGTATACAGTAAGCTTGTCCATATTTTTATGGGATGATTTTTTTCTAAAAACATTCACCTCAGCACAGCCTCCTTTTTCTCGTCAGTTAACTGAGGATGGAAGTAATTTTAAGTTCTTACCGAAACAATTTTGTATTGTGATTCCTTCTCTTTTCCCTATTTTCCAACTGGAAAGAGGAACGAGCGCCAAGCCATCATGGAATGCTTCCTGGTACCCAATTACCTGCGCATGCCTTATTTAGTTTCATTTGCTTAATTGTTCTAGAATTTTGCAAAAAAAATATAAAATATCAATTGCATTGTAAAAATTTGCTTTTCCCGTATCCCTATGCTCCCCATCCTAAATTTGGCTCTATTCGCTAAATAAGTTCTGAATTTACGCAAAAAAAAAACTGTATAGGAGGCCTCTTCTCCCAGAAGGGAGTGGCTTCAAACCATCATGGAAAGCTTTCTGATACCAAAATACCCTCCCATGCCATACTTTATTCCATTTGATCGATAAGTTCTCGAGTTCAACTATATGGGACAACCCTTTCTTGTTCCTATCACCAGAACGAAGAAGAGTGGGATCTCAAACCATAATAGAATGATAATTCGTACCCAAATACCCTTCCATGCTTAATTTGGTTCCGTTGGCTTGATTTGTTTTCGAGTTATTCAAAAAAAATAATTATGGGACCCTCTTTGAACCACTTCATTGATAGGAGGGGCTCATACCATCGCCTAATGATTACTAATAACTAAACGCCCTTTCATACCAAATTTGGTTCGATTTGTTCAAAAACTATGTATGGCATCGCTTTGTAGTCTCCAGAATGAAGTTTAGAGATACCACGTAAAGTTTACTCACTCACTTGTAGCACAGATGATTAGATGTACAAGCTCCAACAAGAAATCTATTTTAAAGAAGCCGTTAAAAATGACGAAAAACAGAGCCATCTATTGCTAGCTTTGTAACTTTTGAATGGCACTGTTTCAAGATAGTTCTTTTAAGAGTACCAATTTTTCGAAAGGGCGCAAAGGTATTTGAACTCAAAAATAAATAAATTTGAATCAACCACGAATAACTTTAGGCTGATGAAAATAGCGGCATTGTATTCTTTTCACAAACTACGAAACAACAAACAGATCAAAAAACTTTACAGATTAATATCAAAATTCGTATGGTTGGCTCTTCCATATCACTGATTTTTGGTTGAACCCATAATATTTCTAAATCTACATCGATGACTACGAATATACTAGCGTTGCTGTAAAGTTGTTTTGGCTATCGAGGATTTCTCATCTGCTCATCGCTTCTATAAACAAACATATGACGGATTTGGCTATTTTATTCAGGTCAACTTAAAGATTCTAAATGTTAGTTTTTGAATGTCACAAAAACAGAAGATGGTGGAAGTTATTTTTTGGAGGACACACATCAGAAAGCGAAAATGTAAGTTCAATTTGTTGTGTAAGTTGATTTGTTCTACTAACAGTTGTTTTCAGTTTCAGATTCATCCGCTAAGACATATATTTTCCCAAAATCTCCCAAAATGTTTCCAAATCAATTTTACCACGTAAGTAATTTGATATTTTTTGAATATTTATAATGTTCTCTCGGTTGAAAAAAAAAACAATTTAGGTTTTGACGATTTTTTCAAATTTTGATTCAGGGCCAGGGTGGTCCATTCTTGAAACGGCGGAGTAGCAGCATCAATTACATCGAAAATATGCCACTTATATGATATTTTATTAAATTAAAAAAAATACATATGTCTTATTAAAAATAAAAAGGAAAAACAATGCATTTAACTGCTCAAATTAATTTTTATTTATATTTGAATCTACAATTTCCGACGTTTATGGGGAGCAGCATTAGGGTAAAAACAGCCATACGAATGATTTACTAAAATTCCTGTTGGATTTTCGAAGTTGATGCGATCGCTTAATCAGCCATTTATCCATTTGTGGCTACCTATAATCAGATTGTTGGCTTGATTGTTCTTTCGGGTCAGAACCAAACAATCATATTTATTGTCCTGTAGACGCGTAATATATTTGATAATTCAATATATTTTCCTCCGTGATGTTTAAATTTTAAAACAACAAACAGATGCTTAAACGATAAAATTCCAAAAACCAGTGCAAAATTTCAAATGCCATCATTTAAACAAGCCGAATCTACTTTTGAGGCACCAAATTCTTGGAAGAGCACAGTCGTACCGTCAACTGGGGCAACATGCAACAATTTTCAACTTCAATAGCTTCTAAAATCTTAACGCTTACAGATTATCATATCTCTTGTACATCAAAAGTTTTAAGGTTAAGGGGACACCAAACTGACGTAGTCAGAAAAATTATTGCTTTTACCATTTTCTTCTAAATTTACAAAAACATGCGATTTTCACCCTACTAACAAAAAAGGGTAAGTTGCAACAATCTCTGTAATTAATGAAAAATCGAATGAAAACGTTTAAAAATTTATAGTTTTTGATACATTTGTGATGTTATAACGCATAATGCACCATTTGCAGTGATGTTTGGTGTTGTTCAAATTAAATTTTCCATTTTTTTCTGTCAAATTTTTTTAAGAAAAAAGTGTTAATCTGCTGCATACATTTAGGGGGAAAAAATTCTTTAAAATATTCTTTTAGCTTAAATCATGAAAATAATTCTTAGGATGAATGAAATTTTAATGTTAACAGACGCATAATGCAAAACTATCACATCCCAGCATATGGAAACGCGATTTATGAGATTTAGTTCTGATTTGCATTTTGTTGCATTTTTCCCTAGACAGCTAACTGAAATATAAAAATATTTGTTTAAAAAAATTTAGTGATTACTTGAAAATTATTTATACACCAACAGAGTTGGTATAGGATAATGAAAGCAATATAAAGTTTGTAGGTGATATCATTAAGCCAATCCGTCATACTAGGCAGAGTTTTTTACGACACCGAAAAATGTAAAAATTTGTACATTTATTGCTCGATTTTTTAAATTTTTTATGACAATCAAAACCTGAAAAAAAATCCTTCACGATGTTAAAAACTAAATCATCATCAATTTGTTATCATTGAATGATAACTTTATTACAGTATATTGAAATAAAAATTGAATGATTGTTGTGGTATACAAATGTTGCATCTAACCCTGCTTTTGCATGTTGCCCCGTTTGACGGTATATGAGATCCCAAAAATAAATAAATTATTAAACATAGTATTAGAATGGACGGCTTCAATATGTTCCAAACAAGGTAAATTAACCTGTTTTTGTATAGCTTCGATCTTATTACTAAAAAAGACTAACTAAGAACTTTGGACAAGCCAGAGGAACCAATTTTTTATCCAGTTCAGTTTAAAATTAACGATCCCACGAAACCATACCGATTCTAGGTTTCTCTGAGCGAGCATTTTCTCGTATCATATAATCATATCTGTTTCAATTTAAGAATCGATCAAGCTTTCTATATAGAGTATTCTGTTCTGCGGCAAAATCGTACCACCACACTTTTATGCTTTCCTGTACAAATATGCCCTAGACTTACAATTTTCACCACCTATCCAAAATTTTATCCTAAGAAGCTCATCTGATGCTTGTCTATCCGCTTGTTCTTCATTCCTTCACAAATTCTTCTACCTATCATTTCATCTCGTCGCACGTGTCAATGAACATACTTAGATTAACTGTTTCTATTTAGTGCTTCATGCTAGTTAGAAGCAATTAGAAAAAGAGCTTGAAGCTAAAAATTCTCATTACGCAAATCATTAATGAGTTGTGAATCTTTTACATCAATTTGCTCGCTACTCGTCAAATAGTAATTCGACCTGTTCATGACTGACTAATAGTTTGTTTTTTTTTTATTTACATGGCACTTTGTTCTTGACAGTTTTCTCTGGTGTCCTTGGAGACATCTGGTTGCTCAAACAAAAAATATAAAATTGATTCAAAACGGTCGTTGCACCTTTACACACGTTTCAAGGTTTAGCTTGTGCATATGTTCTTCTGTGCTTGTAGATCCCAACTACTCGTGAGACAAACATTCAGACTCCTAATCTTTTCCTACACTGAAAATAATTTTCACTTTAAAGATAAGTGACATCTTGACCATACGTAAATTCATGTGAATTTTGAGTGACCGTCAAGTGAAATCACTTAAGTGACCGATCAAATGAAATTCAAGAGAGTGGCAAAGTCAATTTCAAATGTTTGCTCAGGTCATTAATATCTTCTAGTTGTAGTGGTTTTAAGGTGAAATTTCGGAAAATCAAACATGAATCAACTTTGTTTCTGCAAAATAAATATTCGTTTAAAAAAATACAACGTTAAAAACCTTTATTGTTTATCCTTATTCGGTTCAAATAGAAATTTCTGTTTGAAAAAATCATTCACTTCCTCACTTCGACGAGACATTGTGGTTGATCTTTTCTGAAATAATGATAAAAAAAATTTAAAATTAACAAATATTAATTGTTTTGACATTCTGACATTGTTGACATTCGCTGTGCAAATAATCACTTGAATTTTAAGTAATGGGCAAAAGACTGCCCCAAATTTGTATGGGAAATTTGAAGCTTGTGTAATTTAATGCGCTGCAAGCTAAAATTGATCCTAGGCCTAGTACAAGGTCTCATGCCGAATTTGGGCCAGATCGGATCACGGGAAGGGGTCACTCAACGAGCCTAAAGTTTGTGTAAGATTTTGAGACATTTTTTTTGGGAGGAACATGAAAATCCAGTTATTCATGAATAACGTTGGTCCCCTTCGGCCAATTTCTTTTGGAAACAGTTTTTCTGTAGCCTAAACTATGACAAATGTTTCATCCGAAGACTGCATTTCAATTCGACTTATGATAAAAAAGTTTTTAGACTTCAAAAATGGGCTAACCTTTTTAAGGGTGACATTCATCACTGTTAATACTGCGTCAAAATGTTCGAAGCAGTGACTCTCATTGATAGTGATGAATAGCAACCTTCAAAAAGATAGCTATTTTTTGAAGCTTAATAACTTTTTTATCTCCACTCGAATCAAAATGCAGTCTTCGGATGAAATATTTTTCATCCGTTATTTATGAAGTTATTTATGAAAAACTGGATTTTCATGTTTCTGCCGAACAAAATTTCTCAAAATCCCATACAAATTTTAGGCTCGTTGAGCGACCGCTTCCCGTGATCCGATCTGGCCAAATTTGGCATGAGACCTTGTACCAGGCCACTCTAATGGGCAAGTGAATATTGGCTTAAGTGACCGGTCAAGTGAATTTCAAGTGAGCATCGAAGACATTCAGTGCCGGTCACTATTCATTCGGTCACTTAAAACTTAAGTGAGAGGCAAGTGAAATGTACATGAGCCACTTAAAATGAAGAAATTCACTGAGTTTTTACTTTTAAGTGAATCTTCTAGTGTTTTTTAAGTGTGATTTTGGGTTCAGTGTATTGATTCTCAGAACTGCGTTGGTATCGTTTAGTCACAAAACTCACAATCGCAGTACGATTCTGTTAACGTCTCGTAGAAAGATTGGAGTTTTTTTTTTTTTCTAAAATTTGCGCAAGATAAATTTGTACTTTTGCTCTTAGAGTGACTCTATTTTTTCACTTTTCAAAATACAGAGAAAAAAAAACAGTTGCTAAGCTATACACTTAGTATCAGCTATCTGTATGCACAATTTCAAGCAAAAATTGATGAAATTTGACATTCTTGAGATTTGATAAGGGTGTTTTCCTTTCAAGGCTATCCGAGTGCCTTTGTTCAGAAAATTAAGATGCAATTTAGAGGGTTTTTAGAATTTATAAAGGGGTTTAGCAAGATTTTTTACGAAGCTCCGGTCAGAAATTACGATCCGTTAAACTTTGAATAGGGGAAATCTAAAGCATATGAAGGTTCATTGTAAAAAATATGTTTAAAGTTTCTTCTAATTCCTTCTAATCATGCTATTAAACTAATTTGAAAATAGTTAAAAATTTATCCTTCATTTTAATGGGTTTCCACAGAAGCCATCACGGCACAATTTGTGGTCAGTTTATCCTACGATTAAAGTCAATTACAACACCGGCCCTGAAGACGGTAAAAAAGGCAAACAATGGCGTGAACCGGATGCGGTTCATGCGGTTAAAATGATTTCAAATCACTAATTTGTGTATTCATTATTATTATCTGACCGTTCTTTGGTCACCCACCGTCCGTTATTTTTTGTTGTCTTCGTCGGTGTTTGTTGAAGGACTTTCGACAGCAGAAACGGCTCTTCGTCAAAAAAAAGGATATCTATTCAAGACGCCCCGGACCGACCGAAGACGGAGGAAATCCGTCCGGGACAGCAGCTTGGGGAGAGTGGGGGAAAGTGGCACCATAAACATCGTCATTACCATCAAGAGAGAGTGGCAAAATTTTTTGCTCCAAGGTGTGTCCCTGATCCGCTCATTTCAGTGGCCATTTTCCCAGGCAGGATTCCGACCGCAAAGATGTGCCCTCATCGCCGGCCGGCCATAAGAATGTCTTCTTGCCTTCGTCCTTCCGTCCGGTTCTCTTCTGGGACTTTCCCGTCGAGGATACAGATTCCTGATAGGGAGGATTGTTTTATTTCGTTTTCATTTGTGCTGTCTGCAATCTTTTTATTCTATTTATTGGGTCTTGTTGGTTTGGCAAGCGAATCGACGAAATGAAAAGGTCCCCAGAAGACAATTGGCGGACTTGGAATGGAATCGAGACTGGAAGAACCTGATGACGACAGCCGGTATCTCCTACCTGAGCTGCTGCTAAAAGTGGTAACCTGTCGAGCGCCGAGGGGAAGCTGAAAATAGCTCTTTGTGTTTGTGTGTGTGGGTATGTATGTGTACATGTGAATGGTGCGGTTTTCATCTATTTCCCATTTTCATCCAAAGTTTTTACCGCAGACGAAGAGCTGCGGATGAGGAAAGCAGCAGCATTTTCAACGGCTGACCCCAATTGGGTCATTACTAGAGAGCTTGTTGAGGCAAAAACGATCCGAAGCTCCTTTTCCTTCCATTCACCTAGCTAGGGCCTAGGCTAAGCTAAAGTTGAACTTTGAGTTCAATAGAGGTAGATCCGAGGACCAGTGCAAGTGCCTCCCACCTCCCCTTTTTCGTCCTTAGATGTACTTTAGTGAGCTTTTTCTGCCGAGTCATTAGCCACTGTCAGTGAGTCGTAAATGGAAAATCTCCGTCAGTCGAGAAAGAGAGAGATATGAGCCACTCGAGGTGAATGCGGTTTTTGACATATGGTTCAGTCCGGGTTTAACCCACCGGAAGATGTATTTTACTTTTTTAAGGATTCCAACAGGCTACCAAAATGCCATTGGTAGAAGACGTCAATTGCTCCGGTTGATGTTTGGGTAATTTGAAAAAGGCATAAAGCGTCAAGAACGTTCAAAGAAATGGACGTAGATTCGAACTGATCAAAGAAGTTTTATAATATTGTTGTTTTGTTCGGATTTGATCAAAAGGTTTTTAAAAAATGACAAATGACAAATATTAACAGAAAAAATATTTAAACCAAACGAAAAACACAATTAAACTGTTTAAAAACTGAAAAAAAATTGAACAAAAATGACAAACTATGACAAATATGACAAAAATGACAAAAATGACAAAAATGACAAAAATGACAAAAATGACAAAAATGACAAAAATGACAAAAATGACAAAAATGACAAAAATGACAAAAATGACAAAAATGACAAAAATGACAAAAATGACAAAAATGACAAAAATGACAAAAATGACAAAAATGACAAAAATGACAAAAATGACAAAAATGACAAAAATGACAAAAATGACAAAAATGACAAAAATGACAAAAATGACAAAAATGACAAAAATGACAAAAATGACAAAAATGACAAAAATGACAAAAATGACAAAAATGACAAAAATGACAAAAATGACAAAAATGACAAAAATGACAAAAATGACAAAAATGACAAAAATGACAAAAATGACAAAAATGACAAAAATGACAAAAATGACAAAAATGACAAAAATGACAAAAATGACAAAAATGACAAAAATGACAAAAATGACAAAAATGACAAAAATGACAAAAATGACAAAAATGACAAAAATGACAAAAATGACAAAAATGACAAAAATGACAAAAATGACAAAAATGACAAAAATGACAAAAATGACAAAAATGACAAAAATGACAAAAATGACAAAAATGACAAAAATGACAAAAATGACAAAAATGACAAAAATGACAAAAATGACAAAAATGACAAAAATGACAAAAATGACAAAAATGACAAAAATGACAAAAATGACAAAAATGACAAAAATGACAAAAATGACAAAAATGACAAAAATGACAAAAATGACAAAAATGACAAAAATGACAAAAATGACAAAAATGACAAAAATGACAAAAATGACAAAAATGACAAAAATGACAAAAATGACAAAAATGACAAAAATGACAAAAATGACAAAAATGATAAAAATGACAAAAATGACAAAAATGACAAAAATGACAAAAATGACAAAAATGACAAAAATGACAAAAATGACAAAAATGACAAAAATGACAAAAATGACAAAAATGACAAAAATGACAAAAATGACAAAAATGACAAAAATGACAAAAATGACAAAAATGACAAAAATGACAAAAATGACAAAAATGACAAAAATGACAAAAATGACCAAAATGACAAAAATGACAAAAATGACAAAAATGACAAAAATGACAAGAATGACAAGAATGACATAAATGACAAAAATGACAAAAATGACAAAAATGACAAAAATGACAAAAATGACAAAAATGACAAAAATGACAAAAATGACAAAAATGACAAAAATGACAAAAATGACAAAAATGACAAAAATGACAAAAATGTCAAAAATGACAAAAATGACAAAAATGACAAAAATGACAAAAATGACAAAAATGACAAAAATGACAAAAATGACAAAAATGACAAAAATGACAAAAATGACAAAAATGACAAAAATGACAAGAATGACAAAAATGACAAAAATGACAAAAATGACAAAAATGACAAAAATGACAAAAATGACAAAAATGACAAAAATGACAAAAATGACAAAAATGACAAAAATGACAAAAATGACAAAAATGACAAAAATGACAAAAATGACAAAAATGACAAAAATGACAAAAATGACAAAAATGACAAAAATGACAAAAATGACAAAAATGACAAAAATGACAAAAATGACAAAAATGACAAAAATGACAAAAATGACAAAAATGACAAAAATGACAAAAATGACAAAAATGACAAAAATGACAAAAATGACAAAAATGACAAAAATGACAAAAATGACAAAAATGACAAAAATGACAAAAATGACAAAAATGACAAAAATGACAAAAATGACAAAAATGACAAAAATGACAAAAATGACAAAAATGACAAAAATGACAAAAATGACAAAAATGACAAAAATGACAAAAATGACAAAAATGACAAAAATGACAAAAATGACAAAAATGACAAAAATGACAAAAATGACAAAAATGACAAAAATGACAAAAATGACAAAAATGACAAAAATGACAAAAATGACAAAAATGACAAAAATGACAAAAATGACAAAAATGACAAAAATGACAAAAATGACAAAAATGACAAAAATGACAAAAATGACAAAAATGACATAAATGACAAAAATGACAAAAAAGACAAAAATGACAAAAATGACAAAAATGACAAAAATGACTGTTCCGACGCAGTCACATAAAGCAGCGAAAAAATAATAAAAATAAAAAAATTCGAATGTAAAGTGAAATAGCTTTAAGAGAAAAAATGAGATGTAAATATTACACACAAAACATCAAATCTACTTCACACAACATACAACATTAAACACTTAAAATGAATTACCAACACTGCACACTCACAACACATAGATTAAGAAGTGAGAAATGACTTGAAAGTGATAAGTGAACTAAAACTCATAGCGTTAAGTGACATGTAATGTTTATTTACTTCAATAAAAATCACTTTTCAAACCATACTCGCGTGCATCGGACGTTGTTTTGCCACCCGAAATTTCGCTGCGCACTCGGCCTATTGTTTGCTCCGCCATCGCTGGTCAATTCGATGACCTATTGTTGCTGCTAATTTCGGATTCTTCGACGCCGTTTGGGACCCAATTCGTGGGACATTAACAACGGAATCCTTCGTCCGTACATGGTCCTTCATCCGGATTGAAACTGCACAGTACAGTACCTGCAGTGCCTGGGAAACATTTTCGGCTTTCACCACCAGCATCAGCAGCAGAAAGTGCAATCCATTAATCAGCAGCAGCAGCACTTGATTTCATCAGCAGTAGCAATCAACCTACAGCAGCAGCAAATTAATTACCGCGGAACAGCCAGCATACCTGGAAGGAAGTATCGTTTCAATACTTGGCGGTAATTTTCAGTGGTTACTAACTTGTTTTTCGACTTCCAGGGGGATTGGTCATCGGTCCCGAGTGCGTGGTTAAGGCTTCTTCGCGAAATTCGACTTCCAACGGAACAATTTCGACATCGTTGGAACTTCCCGGTTGAATTTTTTTTTTCCGATTTGTCAACATCAACAAACCGTAGGTTGGACCGGTCCGGTAAGTCATATGCCCACTATTCTTTCGCCGGAAACGGTTCCAAGTGAAAAGTTCGCACAATTGGTGCATAATTCGGATATATTTTTTATCATCGAAAATTGTCGTCGGCCATTGCTGTAAGCCATAGAAGATCAATTTGGAGCTCACTATTAACCCTTCAAGTCCCAGCAGCCCAAAAAGTGTCAAATTCAAAAATATTTTCGAAACTTTTTTTATTTTTGAATTTGTTTGAATTGATTGCGGTAATCGATTTTTTTGGGAAATTAAACCCTCTCAGTACCATTGGAAAAATTTTGGAAACAAAAAAAAATATTTTTTCGATATTTTGCGGTTTTTTTTGAATTTTTTCCGCTAAGCGATGAAGAAAGAAGTGGAATTTAGAAAAAACATGGTGATTTATCGCCAGGCTCGAGATTCAATGGAACGAGCCATAAATTTTATGCAAAATTTCGACCCGTATACGCAAGTTGAGCAAGCTTTAGCTCGAAAAAATGCTCTTGAGAGCAATTATAAGAAATTTTGTCAAGCCTCATTGAATCTTGAGAGCCTTGAGGAGGAGGAAAATACTGGGACAGATTTCGCGAAGGATATGGCTACTTTCGAGGAGGATTACTTCACGCTCAAAGCGTTTTACGCATCGCTAGAGGTACCCCGCAAGCCAGCACCATCATCGATTTCAACGGGTCATTCGTTCCGTGCCTTGAAGTTGCCGGATATTAAACTGCCGGAATTCTGTGGCAATATTCTAGCATGGTTTTCGTATTACGATACGTTCGACTCATTGGTACATAGCAACGCAGAACTATCGGATGTACAAAAGTTTCACTACCTCAAGTCGACTCTTCGAGGAGAGGCATTGAAACTGGTGGAAAAAAATGTCTGTTACGGGAAGCAACTATTCGGTGGCACTGAAAATACTAACTGATCGTTATCAGAACTTCAACATCCTGGTGCGCAGTCACATCGAAGCTTTATTCAAGGCAATTACTCAACGAGCTGCGATCGTGAATGAAGCTGGATTGTGCGTCAATTGCCTGTTTGGAAAACATTCGTTCGCTACTTGCAAGTACGGAGCCTGCCGAATATGTGGAGCAAAGCACCACTCCCTACTGCACAATTCGAATCTGGATACAGCTCGTGGATCCGGCACGAACCAAGGCGAGAAGCAGTCATCCATTTCGAATTCCGCTGATGATGATCGTTCACTTTCTGTTCCTGCTCCTCTCAGCCTCTCCGCCCATACGCACTCGGGGACCAAACGTCCCGACCTCTCCCCTTCGAATCAAGTGTTTCTCGCCACTGCTGTTGTCAAAGTTTTCGGTCCAGAGGGTACTTCGTTCCTTGCTCGGGTTCTGCTTGATAGCGCTTCGCAGCCGAACCTCATGACCGAAAGATTTCGTCGTCTTCTAAATTCTCGGAAGACTCCTGGTAACACGGAGATTGCTGGTATAGGAGGAAATATTTCTGCTGTTTCGATGTTTTCGACTGTTGCCACTGTTGCTTCGCGGATCAACAACTTTCGAGTTCCGCTGGAGTTTATTGTTTTGGATGAGGTTACCAGCGATCTGCCTACTAGCACTGTCGATATAAGCGATTGGACCATTCCGGGAAACGTTCGTCTAGCCGATCCTTCGTTTGCTACGCGTGGTCCCATCGACATGGTGATCGGTGCACGGGTTTTCTTCGACCTCTTGCGAAGCGGTCAATCCAAACTTGGCGAAGGAAAACCGATGCTCCAGAATTCGGTGTTTGGTTGGCTAGCATCCGGTTTTCACGATAGCGGTTCCATAGCTTAGCTAGCTTAGCTTGATTGACTACTCACATCCACCTTAAATCATGGAACTAGAAATGTTAATAATTTAAACTGTGTTTACAACTGAAGAAAATTTACTCATTTAGGTTTTAATCCAAAATATATTCTTTGAGAGTTTCATCTTGTTGAAACATTTCGAATTCCACGATCGCTGGCGTGGCTCAGTAGAACGAGTTCCACATCGCCAATGGTTGCTACTCCGTGATTGACCGAGGCCATCAATTTTGTTCAGAGGTCAAAAGAATGATACTTGGGATTAGCAACATTCTCAATGAACAAAACTGATGCTCTCTCTTTGAACATCAATAACGGCGCCGGCCACGTCCTAGTAGTCAATGGATAGTTAGGAAAAATAGAGAAAAGGATGAAAGAAATAAATTTGTGCCTTAGGACCGAGGTTACCTCTGCATCCTAGCAAAAAAAAAATTTGGGATGTGGGATCAGGGATATGATCTGGAAACACCTTTGACAAGTGCATGAATTTGACTGTTCCTATAGTTTTCAAACTTCTTAGTAACATTACAGGTTCCCTATGCAAAAAGTCTTCATTAAATTCCAGTCTAGATACAGTGATCAATAATAGTTTGGATACATTATGTTCCCACTAACTTATCCAATAATTCAAAGAAAACCATTTCGGCGAAATTCCCACCACAGATATTGAAATTAAAATGTGATAGAAAATACCTCCAACACACGCAATTTAATCCATCTTCTAGCCGATATCCATCACATTGCACCACAAAATGAAAAAAAACAAGCAATTTCCACGAAGGCGATGCAAAAAAAAACGATTTTTCTAACGAAAACGCGACCGAAAAATCACACGCTTCTATTTGGCCGTCTTGGTTCGCTGGGAATAGTATATTGAAGAAAAACTATATAGATTATCATCTAGAACTGTTTTGTAATGACTATCGCGTGGATTTCAATTTTGTAGAAAAAATAAGCTTTTCTATTTGAAGCTTCATTCTCAATAAATAAATAACAAAATACCTACAATTTAATATAAATTAACATTCCTTTTAAAAACTGATTAGGTATTTACGTCAAACTCCGGAATCAGTAACAAATTCTCGATTAAAAAAAATCTCAATAAAATTGAAAATAAATGATGGAAAATTTTCCTTAACTTATTTATTAGCTGTAACATGATTAAAAGTTCAGTGATATAAGTTTTCAAAAATATTATTATCCGTTTCGAACTGTATAATACAAATGATGCTTCAAAATACTAAAAAAAAACTGATGGAATATGATATTAAAAGCAGAAAAAGAAAATAATTTAGATTGCACACTAGAGTATTCTAGCATGAACAAATTGAATAGCTGTTTCAGAAATTAGCCGCTTTCTAGTTTTCAAGTTGTTGAAGTTATGATGAAACTTATATCTTTTCGCACTTGCATAAACTTGCATTTATTTTTATGGAATTAAGATATCACTGAATATCTTCGCCTTGATTATTTAAATTCCCAGAATGTCGTTAAATAGGGAAGATATGAAAAATATGAACATACGTAAAAGCATCCCACATTATATACCTCTATGGAAATATTCTCAAATCATTGAAAATTTAAACTATATACAAAGAAACAGTTTACTTATCCTGATGATCCTTTGAGTGCTCCTCTTCTCTGTGTTGATAGCTCCGGGTCTGTCTGGAAGGCCAAGTGCTTTCCCTTTTGAATCAGTCACTTGAAGCCTATTTCAATTTCCGCAATTCCAACACTCAATCTCACTTCCCTCGTCAAAACGCGTGTGCTGCCTCTCTGGTTGCCAGTCGATCCCGTGTTCCTTTCATTTCTTCAAACCTTTATTTCGACAACTTTTCCAAATTTCATGAAGTTTGAACAAAAAAATCGGGAGCGGACGTCAAACACGTCTTCAAGCAAACGATGCTTACTTAGATCTCCATCCGGTTTTCACGATAGCGGTTCCATAGAGGATAAAGTTCGAGTCCATTGCCACCTGTCAACATTTCACGATCTCGAAAAAGGTCAGATGAAGACTACATTGCCAGTGGAGAAGCGCCTTTGTGAGTCTCGCAAAGATGTTTCTTTGCTATACATCGACAGCGTGCCAAAGACACCGGAACTCATCAGTCAGCAGTCGCAGCCGATTCCTCGTTTCTTCTGTAAAGAAAATGGGTTTACTGACTCATCTCTAAATGCCTACGGCACCTGCTTTCACCGTCGTTCGATTTCCTCATCGAATGCAGTCACGATCCGCCTGGTAACAGCTGAATCCAGAGTCGACCCAACGAGGAACCATAGGATAACAATGCACTGGAGTTCATGCGATTCATTGGATTTGGAATCTTTCGTCCCCAATCGTGAATTGTCGAGAAATGGTCCTGAATGGCTTCTTCGTTCTCATCAACGTCATCCAGCGTCTGCGTATTCCTGGATTTTCCAGCCACTTCCAGAAGTAGGCACTGGGGATTGGAAATCCTTTTCTGCTTCATCTGCTGCTGTCATCTCCTCGGAGTTCTGGATCCCACAAACAGTTGGCTATCTCGAAAGTTTCTTCAATTTACTTCTTCTCTCCTGCAAACGATGTACCATCGCTCTGACAAAATTCGACCAAATGCAGCCGGGCCGCATACCAAATAAATACTTCGTGACGGATCTCTTATTAAAAACTCACAAAGAAACGCATAATGCTGTACTTTCGCATCTGTTAGCTGCAGTTCTTCGTTGTTACTGGTCGATAGACGATTCCAGTCAAACCCGAAATACAGTCCACAAACACATCGTCAAACTTCACCGGCCCTCCACTCTTGTTGTCCTTCAGACACAAGAAGAGACTACATTCCTTTTTTATGAAGCGTGCCTAAATTCCCGGCCGTTTACTTCCCGCTCCAACGATCCTACGGACATCGAGGCTCTAACTCCAGGCCATTTCCTCATCGATGGTCCGATACAAGCTCTTCCCGAACCTAACCTAACCAAACTACCCTCCAATCACCTGTCCCGCTGGCAAGACCAACAGCGTGTCTTCCATGCGCTTTGGAATCGCTGGTACGTTGAACATCTGCCCACTCTACAGCGTCTCCAAAACTGGTCCGGTGAACACCTCAATCTAGCCGTTGGTGCCTTGGTTCTGGTCGAAGACAACAACTTGCCTCCATCGAAATGGTCTATCGCTCGAGTCCTGAAGACGATTGTTGGCGATGATGCGTGTGGTGGAGTGGCAGACGTGCTGTGTGATGGAAAACAAAATCCGCCTATGCTCGATCCGCAAAATGTGTCCGCTCCCACAATGCGAAGCCTCCACAGCCACGGAATCCGAGCGTCAGCCTTCCGCTCTGAACTGCACTCACCACCCATCTCACACAATCGATCTTCAGTCGACGCCTACACTTTCGGCCGCTGCTCAACGTGTGCTTCTTCCCACGACACGATTGGTTCTGATGTCGACGACGAGTGGCGAACCAAATTTCCTCAGCCCAGGTCATTCATCGCAGTCTTCGTGAATCTCAACATTTACATCCGTTCCATCCATCCGAGAAACTATTGAAATGGACATTTCAAGGGGGGCGGCATGTTCCGACGCAGTCACATAAAGCAGCGAAAAAATAATAAAAATAAAAAAATTCGAATGTAAAGTGAAATAGCTTTAAGAGAAAAAATGAGATGTAAATATTACACACAAAACATCAAATCAACTTCACACAACATACAACATTAAACACTTAAAATGAATTACCAACACTGCACACTCACAACACATAGATTAAGAAGTGAGAAATGACTTGAAAGTGATAAGTGAACTAAAACTCATAGCGTTAAGTGACATGTAATGTTTATTTACTTCAATAAAAATCACTTTTCAAACCATACTCGCGTGCATCGGACGTTGTTTTGCCACCCGAAATTTCGCTGCGCTCTCGGCCTATTGTTTGCTCCGCCGGCCTTGTCAATTCGATGACCTATTGTTGCTGCTAATTTCGGATTCTTCGACGCCGTTTGGGACCCAATTCGAGAGACATTAACAACGGAATCCTTCGTCCGTACAATGACAAAAATGACAAAAATGACAAAAATGACAAAAATGACAAAAATGACAAAAATAACAAAAATGACAAAAATGACAAAAATGACAAAAATGACAAAAATGACAAAAATGACAAAAATGACAAAAATGACAAAAATGACAAAAATGACAAAAATGACAAAAATGACAAAAATGACAAAAATGACAAAAATGACAAAAATGAAAAAACTTCTGATTTTTAATAAAATTCTGTACCGTGAAAAACACACAATGAGAGATTTTCGGAGTCAATCAAAGTGTCGTTTTTCATTTCAACAAATATTATATAATACAGTAGTTTTCCGATTTTATCACGGTTTGGTGGTTTAAATTTGGTGAAACTTTAAATTAAAGTGGAAAAAAGTATTTTTATTGTCTTAAATCAATATTTTATAATATTTTCAAAAGTGGAAACGTTTTGTATATATAAATTTTGAACAAAAGATGTTATAATCGAAGTTTATTAAAGGCAAAGAATCGATTACAGTTCAAACTATTCTTCTCTATAGCAATTTGAAGATTTCTTTGTGTAACTAAAAAATTTACCTTTCGTAATTTTAGTAGAAATTTGCTCCACTTAGACTTCTACAGTGTGTTTCTTGAAATTTGCTTAATGAGCAGATAATCCTTACTTTTTCATACGTAGAAAAGTGGAAATCTTGGTCCTTTTTACATATTTTAAGCAAAGCTAGAAGAATTTTATTTTGATCATTCAAAATAATCCGTTCAAACAATACTAAAGGCTGTCCAATCAAGTTTGCGCACGCCATCCTTTCAAATAAATAAATTTAAAAAAAAAATCAAAGACACTTATCTCTTTTTTTAAAAAAAGCTTAAATTCACCCACATCTTTATATGATTCGCATTACCAAAAAAGTTTAATTTTTATGAGCGTTTAATCAAGCACAAATAACAACACTAGCATGGGTCGATTATGTTGATAATGTTTTCAAAATACAAATGGCGATTTTAAACACTATACAGCTTAAGTGAGCAGTTCAATGACCTTTTCATATAGTTGAATACCTACATATATACCAGAACATATAAACCATAAAAATACCATGAACAAAGACGCTCTACGCTTTTGAAAGAAAATTAAGGTCATGGAAAAGGTTTCTGAATGATTTCTGAAAAAGCATGATAAAATCGAAACACTAAGCGTGAATTTAGCAAGTATTGAAAAAATCGAAAAACTACAGTAAATGAATTTAAAGTTTTTGAGCATTTGTGCGCCCTGTAACGGAAAGCGTAAAGCAAAATTCGATATACCTCACATTATGTCCCCAATTTGTTGAAATTCAGTGATTTAGTACTCAAATTGGTCCAGCTATCAGTCTCTTCAAAATAATTTCGATTAGAAATGAATGTAGTTGAACAGTAAATCAAAATAAGTTCTCATTTTAGGAAAAGTCAGTAAATTCGTATCGCATCAAGAAGGTATAGTTCGGGTCAAATAGACATCAATCTCAAAGGAACGTTGAAGAATTTGAATAATAAAAAAAATTCACGAGTATTTTAAAGCATATTCTTGAACAAATTGCGGTGTTCACCCTAATTGTTTCTGCACTAAAGTACCCATTAAGTGTTAAGAGTATCTCTTAAACTATGTGTAGATCATCTATGCAGTGTCTCAAACGTAATTCTAATGAGGATTACAAATTATATGAAAATAACTATTTGTTTAGATGAACTTATCCATAAGCTATGGCTAATGCATTTGGCGAGCTGTCTTTTTGTGTTATACAGTGCGAATTCTAATACACAATGAATCAAATTAAGTTTTTTTTAAGTTGTAGATCATTGACGTTCATCATTTCAGCAAGTTTCAATTGCTTCCTCAAATACTCGCACCATTTCCATTGAAACTTACAACGTTAAAACAAAACCGAAGGAAAGTGTTGGTTCATAAAATCAACCGTTTACGCAGGGTGTGAGTCTACAACAAACCACTTACCCTAGAACTAATTTACATTTTGCCGGGATGAAACTCAAAAACAAAGAAGATGAAAAAAACGAGCGGCAAATTCACTATCAACGATGAGGAAAAACAGTTTTCCCCGACTGGAACATTCTTTTTTCCGTGCACTCTTCTGAGTGCTTTGGTAAAAACAAAACTTGCAGATGTGCGAGCGCCTCTTGGCCGTCTCATGGACCCTGGACGATATGGACGACGACGACGACGACGACCCGAAGTTAATTTATCCTTTAGCTGCGATAAATTAAATATGCAGCAGAATGTGCTCATAATTCGTTTCCACTTCCGTGCGTTTTTCGGGAGACCTTTCGTGGGATCAGCGGAAACATATGCAGGGCATTTAACCGGCACACGGAGCAGGAATAGTTTTTCATCCAGCAAAACGGGATGAATTATTGTCTTATTTTTTTTTGCCCCGCGCTCGCCCAGAAAATTTGCGTCTGGTTTGCTTCAGGAAGCTTCATCGTTACACTGCGATCGCACGTCGGAAGCAAGATTTACCGATAATTCGATGCACATTTCTAAAAATAAAGTGCAGTTTTTATGTAGAATTTTGGGCATTTTTAAACACAAAACACGAAGATTACGCTCAGATCATTTCAACGCGGTGTTTGGTATTAAACTCAGTTTTTCGATATCCAGTTGGATTTGAAGATAGCGTTAGATAAAAGTCGACTTCCACTCGTTGAGCCCTCTCACTCAATACCCATATTGTGGGGGTTGCAGTCTTTTACAGGGTGAATCCACTGAATCAAAGCAATCGAAAGATTCCTTTTAAATCAACCACGGTAAATGAAAAGTTCATATACCAGTATTTCGATAGCAACTTACTACCTTCTTCAGTGAACGTTTTCGATTACAGGGTCTTATAGTTAAGCGGAAGCCATCGTATTGGCTTTCAAGACTGCGAGGTTTGACTTTTACTAATAAAACCTTCTAAGACAAACCAATACTGGAGGGGGTGTCATTCGGTTCTAAGTCATTTATAGTATTTTAAAGCTAAGTGGAAGCCGCCTTCTTGGATTTCAATATGGCGTAAAGGATTTTCTTGTTTCGCTTGAGTGTAGTATTCTTAAATCCTTTTGCGTGGGAACTCGATTCTTTATACCAGTAGCGTTTTTCTAATCAGCTCATCTTCGGTACGGTACACTTTTCAACGCATTTTCGCTGAGAGATTTGTTAAATAGGCATGGGATTTTTACAACCTTTTCTCTGGGTGAAGATCTTATTTTTTTTCAATTTTTCACCTTGTTCAACTTTGGAAAATACAGGCGAAATTTGTAAACGAAAAGTTTTTGGCTGGAAATCTCCCCTCTAACGGTCCAAATAATTTGCGCACGGTTTGATCACCGTATTTTGTTTATTCACCAACTTTTCTACTTTCTAGAAAAAAGTCAGGCATGTGTATTAGTTAGCTCGATGAACTTGTCAGAAAATTTACCTTCTATTGTTATTTCGCCAATTGAAATTTTCGGATTGCACATGATGAAATTTCTCATACTCTACTTTTATTCAATTTTACGCTCACTGTTTGATTCGCTAGATCTCCTGAAATGATTTATGACATGTACTTTGGTCGAATAGCTGATTGGGAATTTTGTTAATATGTTTCTGTTTTGAACGCTATCTCAAAAACCAATTTACATATTGTCACCAAATTTTGCACACGTATATACCTACTACATACTAACTAGCATTCAAAAGTGAGTCACAAATCAAAGTGTTGAACTTTCTTGAATACACTCTTTAATTGCTCGATAATTTAAAAATCTCGTTTATTGAAAATGGTGCGTCCCCAAGTATAGTATTTTCGAAGTTTTTAATACAAAAATGTTATATTCTATTGATCTGTGCTGTTTTTTTAAAAGTTGAAAATTGTGTAATTACTATCCTTTGATTGACCCATAGTCATCCCCATTTAACACATTTTGAACAGTGTTCCGAAAGTTGGAACAATTTATGATATTTTCAACGGATTCTCAAAAAGAAACAGTGTTGTTTGTTAAGCGAAACGTAATGCATATATCTGACAAAAAAAGACTGAGAACTTTGTAATGTGATTCTGTTTGCTCCAACAGAACAATTTTAGGTGGTGTTGTTTGTAATTCAACTGTTTACAGTACATTCAAGAATTTTAGAATTAAAACTATTTTTTTCTGAGAAGTAACTTTTAAAGAAAGATGAAATTATATGCCAGCTATCAGGTGTAAAAATTTGAGATCGATATCTAATATATAAAGATGATTTAGACCAAATCTGTAATGCACCTTATACAAATCCACACCGCTTAAGGGGGGGGGTAGGGTCTAACAGGTATAAAAAAACACCATTTTCACGATTTTTTTCTAGAGCTATCGTTCAAACAAATGTATTCATGTTTTTTGCATTATACAAAGCATTGTTAAAAGAACATTTAGTAATTTTTTCGTAGAAAAATATTGAAAAATGAGCCGGTGACGGAGCACTTTCGAGGATGCCTTTTAGAAAACAGGATTTGCGGTGGACACTGTATCTCAGCACAAAATCATCTGAAGTCAAAAAATCAAAGCAAAATATTTTTAATAGATGTTTTTCTGGACCCCAACGTTTTTATTTAACTTAAAAATATTTTTGAGAAATTTTTGTGGCTGTTTGAAGTAAAAACTACGATTTTTCCCTTAAAAATCCGCCATTTTTCACCTGTAAAATCTCCCCAAAGTAAAAAAAATCAAAAAAGAAAAACGTTGGGGTCTGGTATTTTATATGTAGAAAATATGTTCCAAATTTGAAAAGAATCGGATAAGTAGTTTTCAAATGACGATGTCCACGGACTTTAAAAATGTGCTTTCGAGAAAAACGCGTTTGAAGTTTCTGCTTTTGCTTTCTTGCAGTATTAGATAGGAGGAGATAAAGGCCTATAACTTCTACAGTTTTGCTTCAATTGACTTGAAAATTTGACACAACATTTTTGAAATGTTTTACAATAAGAAAATAAAAAAATAAAAAAATCGATTTTTTGAAAGTGTTAGACCCTACCCCCCCCTTAACCGATCAGCCTGAAATTTGGTACAGTTATGTGTTTGGACCATGGCACACAGGGGAAAAGATGTTAAAAGGTGAACAAAAGTGTTTACGCCAAAACGGAGCGTTTTAGACCCATAGTATCTTCGGGACATTTTACCTACATTTATAGCACTTTAAGATAGGCTTGCCAGATGGTTTTTAAAAAAAAGCGGGACATTTTGAGAGAAAAAAGTGAGACAAAGCCGAAAAAAGCGGGACATTTTAAAAATTTGTTTAAAAAAATCATGAAATGTAGATATGTAACATATGTGAAAATGTTTTTTTCTACTTTAAAAGTGCGGTGCTTTTTTACTAGAGTATACAGTTCTATAAATCGATAATAGAGGCATATTTCAGTTAATATAACATCTGCCTTCCGAACCAAGGTCAAAGCTTTCAGGAGTAAACATCGAACAAAGACAAAGCTTTTCAATGCTCTTGCGTTAGTAAAAAAGTGCGAACGACACGAAGACGTTAAAACAACATTGATTGAAAGTAAAATTAAATCAATGATGAAAAATTATCAGCATTACACGCGTTTTTTTTTTTGTTTTGAAACTGTCAAGACCATACTTGCGATTGAATATCATGACTAAACAAATTGTTTGATAAGGCTCACATTAGGCAATTCAGCTTACATTCTATACTAAGAAATAAATTTATGTACAATGTAGGTTTTCACTGATTTTTAAAGGAATGTTCTTTAGCTTGAAATTTCTGGTTGGCGAAAACAGTTTCATTATATTTATTTGCATTTTCACTGTAAAAGTCAGATCCGCTTCGTTCCAAGATTGAGAAGATTCCAAAATTATAGAAATCAAATGAATCATTCTCCAGAATCCGTTTTAGTGCGAAATCAGTGTGTCAATTTCAGTAATCTACCACTAGCATCACCCAAAATGAGATATTTTTGGTAATTTTTCTAAATACCAAAAAGCTATAATAGCGCCTTGCAGATAATAGTTATTGATGCAACAAGTTGCAAAAAGTGCTAAAAAATCTAATTTTGCAACGAGATGCATACACAATTTTATGGAAATTCGCAACAACTTTTCGAAACTGAATTCAGTGCGCTTGAAATGTAGCACTTTTCGAAACTATTTTCAGTGTACAAATTTCCAATTTTCAACACTGCACTGCATAAATGTTATTTTGAATAAAGCAAATGCTTTTTTACATTTATTTACATGTGATTTCCACCAGTTTCAAAAATAGAAAAATAGTATGAGTCAATACATAATTTTGTCCAGCAATTGAAAAATTGTATAAAAACTGAAATTAAACCCTTTTCCAAACATTTTAAAATGGGCTACTTTGGTTCTGAGATGGTTTATTTTCGATAACTTAAAAAAAAAATTAGTGAACTTTAGTATACACTTCGAAAACATTCAAAGTGAGTATTTATCAGGTTCGGAAGTCATTTCAGAAGTTTCTAAGTAAATAAAACATGAATATTCCCTTGTACGTGGACATCATCCATCGGAAAGGTTGGATAAACTGCAAAAAAGAACTTTTTGGAAAGATAAAAAACAGTTTTATCATTTTTGGATAAAAAAAATATGAGGCCAAATCTATTCAAGTTCCCTAAAAAAAATATGGTTTAAAATGTTTTTCGTTCAAGGATGAAATTATTTTAAATTAATATCAATACAAAACCTCATAACTATAAGTTTTTCAATATTATAAAAACGATAAAGGCGATAAAGGCAAACAAAACTTTGAAGTAACCTAGACTCATAATCGGTTTTAAAAAAACATCCTTATTTAAACAAACGTAACAAAACGAAAAAAAAATTAAAAGAAAAAGAAAAAATCTTTACCTTCTCAGAAGTCACAAATGATTTCGGTCTTCGAGAGAATTCATCTAAGATAAAAAAAAATTCTTAAGAAGAAGCCGGAACAGATTGAATTATCCGAAAAACTTGAAAAGGTGAATAAGTAAATTTAATGTGTTTAAAAAAACAGTGGAAGATAGGTTTGGGTGCATCTTTTGTGTGCTTGTTTGAATTTCAATTTAAAAAAAATCTCAATTTTTCTGTTATGAGCAATGTAAACACCTGGTATGTTATGATGTTGAACACAAGCTTTTAGACAAATTATTGAAATGGTTTATTTTAACTTTTTGCATTGTTTTCAATCGCCCAAACCCCCTTCCAGATCCTTCTCGTGAAATTTTAACTCCAAGTTATTAATAAAAGTTGAGAAATTTGTTCCGTTTGAATTGAAAATTTTTAGTTGCATTGAGCCTAAAACAGAAAGTATTCCAAATTGCCCGGATTTTCAAAGAAAAAATAGGGAAAAGCACAGACTGCTGAGTTCAGTAAAAACTGTAAGAAATGTCCCGATATATATTGATTGTCTTATAGGGATAGCTCATTTTTGTCATTTTTGTAATTTTTTTCATTTTTGTCATTTTTGTCATTTTTGTCATTTTTGTCATTTTTGTCATTTTTGTCATTTTTGTCATTTTTGTCATTTTTGTCATTTTTGTCATTTTTGTCATTTTTGTCATTTTTGTCATTTTTGTCATTTTTGTCATTTTTGTCATTTTTGTCATTTTTGTCATTTTTGTCATTTTTGTCATTTTTGTCATTTTTGTCATTTTTGTCATTTTTGTCTTTTTTGTCATTTTTGTCATTTTTGTCATTTTTGTCATTTTTGTCATTTTTGTCATTTTTGTCATTTTTGTCATTTTTGTCATTTTTGTCATTTTTGTCATTTTTGTCATTTTTGTCATTTTTGTCATTTTTGTCATTTTTGTCATTTTTGTCATTTTTGTCATTTTTGTCATTTTTGTCATTTTTGTCATTTTTGTCATTTTTGTCATTTTTGTCATTTTTGTCATTTTTGTCATTTTTGTCATTTTTGTCATTTTTGTCATTTTTATCATTTTTGACATTTTTGTCATTTTTGTCATTTTTGTCATTTTTGTCATTTTTGTCATTTTTGTCATTTTTGTCATTTTTGTCATTTTTGTCATTTTTGTCATTTTTGTCATTTTTGTCATTTTTGTCATTTTTGTCATTTTTGTCATTTTTGTCATTTTTGTCATTTTTGTCATTTTTGTCATTTTTGTCATTTTTGTCATTTTTGTCATTTTTGTCATTTTTGTCATTTTTGTCATTTTTGTCATTTTTGTCATTTTTGTCATTTTTGTCATTTTTGTCATTTTTGTCATTTTTGTCATTTTTGTCATTTTTGTCATTTTTGTCATTTTTGTCATTTTTGTCATTTTTGTCATTTTTGTCATTTTTGTCATTTTTGTCATTTTTGTCATTTTTGTCATTTTTGTCATTTTTGTCATTTTTGTCATTTTTGTCATTTTTGTCATTTTTGTCATTTTTGTCATTTTTGTCATTTTTGTCATTTTTGTCATTTTTGTCATTTTTGTCATTTTTGTCATTTTTGTCATTTTTGTCATTTTTGTCATTTTTGTCATTTTTGTCATTTTTGTCATTTTTGTCATTTTTGTCATTTTTGTCATTTTTGTCATTTTTGTCATTTTTGTCATTTTTGTCATTTTTGTCATTTTTGTCATTTTTGTCATTTTTGTCATTTTTGTCATTTTTGTCATTTTTGTCATTTTTGTCATTTTTGTCATTTTTGTCATTTTTGTCATTTTTGTCATTTTTGTCATTTTTGTCATTTTTGTCATTTTTGTCATTTTTGTCATTTTTGTCATTTTTGTCATTTTTGTCATTTTTGTCATTTTTGTCATTTTTGTCATTTTTGTCATTTTTGTCATTTTTGTCATTTTTGTCATTTTTGTCATTTTTGTCATTTTTGTCATTTTTGTCATTTTTGTCATTTTTGTCATTTTTGTCATTTTTGTCATTTTTGTCATTTTTGTCATTTTTGTCATTTTTGTCATTTTTGTCATTTTTGTCATTTTTGTCATTTTTGTCATTTTTGTCATTTTTGTCATTTTTGTCATTTTTGTCATTTTTGTCATTTTTGTCATTTTTGTCATTTTTGTCATTTTTGTCATTTTTGTCATTTTTGTCATTTTTGTCATTTTTGTCATTTTTGTCATTTTTGTCATTTTTGTCATTTTTGTCATTTTTGTCATTTTTGTCATTTTTGTCATTTTTGTCATTTTTGTCATTTTTGTCATTTTTGTCATTTTTGTCATTTTTGTCATTTTTGTCATTTTTGTCATTTTTGTCATTTTTGTCATTTTTGTCATTTTTGTCATTTTTGTCATTTTTGTCATTTTTGTCATTTTTGTCATTTTTGTCATTTTTGTCATTTTTGTCATTTTTGTCATTTTTGTCATTTTTGTCATTTTTGTCATTTTTGTCATTTTTAGAATTTTTTTTTTCTGTCTAATTTTTTGTCTTTCTCACTTAATAAAATTCCCAATTTAAACATTAATTTATTTAACTGTGCGTGTATGCACGTTTGTAGAAATTTCGATAGGTTTTTATTACCAATTCTTTCTAATTCTTCTTATTTTAGGGAATTTCAGGGAACAAACATTTCAGAAGTCACAATTCACGCTTCTTAAGTTTGTTTGCATATCAGTTCAAAGTTCATGCTTCTTAAATCAAACTCCTCAAAAGATGGAGGCTTTGAACTCGACTTGAGAAACCCTAATTACAAAATCACTTGTAAAAAGCTGTTTATCTGGTAGGAAAGGGATGGGTGTAATCAAAGAAGTGATTTTTATTATCCACAAATTCTCTTCGATGTTCTTTTATTTAATTTCATCGTTTAAAAAATAATTAGATTGTTAGTTTTTTTTTAAAATAATTTATTGATTTCAATAGGAAATTTTTAAATTTGAATCTTAAAATTTGCCATTCTTGAAGTCATTTGATATGACTTAGCAGCTCTAAGGAAAGCTCCTAAAAACTCATTGATTTAAGCTTTAAGTCAATGATGACCATTGACAGTTAAGCTGTCACCAGCACTGGACAATTTGTTCAAATGTGATGAAGTTCGAGGTTCAACACCCCAAACGTGTGAGGAGCAATAATCGATGAATAATATGATTCCCCACATCGCGGCGTGGAAGATACATACATAGTTGAAGGGTTGTCTGTTTCTGATTTCATCACCTTTAACCAGCTTTAACATTAAATTGACCCCAAAAGTGTCCGCCAGGGCCTTCACATTATATAACGTGCTGAACATGTGGCGGTTTGAGTCCTCCTGCTGAAACATACAAATTATGCGCCAAGCCAAGCTATCGGTGTACAATGGTGGTTTTCGTCAATTTTTGGAACGTTAATCGAGAGAAAATAGGGTAAAGTAGGTGCAGGGAAAATGGGCAGGCAACAAGCCCAAGCGAAAGGTTGACAATTATGAAGCGCGGAAATGGAATATTTTCTTTCGGGCGGTCAAAGCCAGAGCCCTGTGCTGGTGGTGAAGCGATTAATGAGCTATAAATGATGGGATCGAATATCCGCGAGAGGTTTCCATAATTTATCAGGAATAATTGGATCCCAGAATGTGCTGGCATTTTGTTTAATTACTAATTTGGAGACTTCCGGTTCGATTAACAGGGGCAAGATTAAATTGGGAAAAAAACGTCCGAGAGCAGATTGATAGGAAATATTTTTAAAGTTTTCAAATGGAATTTTAATTTCTAATTGATTTTATTTAGAATGTGTTTGACGGCCTAGATTTCTTTGTTGCCTCTAATGTGCTACGTTACGCTTTTTGAAATATAAATTTCCTGCAGTTAATCTCAGTTATGCTCCAATGTTTTAAGTATTATCTTCATCCTAAGAGTTGTTTTTCAAGATGTTCTTTCTAAATTTTTAATTTTATTCCATAAATTTCAGTCTACGACTGATAAACAGATAAATGTTTTGCTTCTTTAAGTTTTTAAGGAAGGAACCGATCGTAATAGAAAATTGTCGGTTTCTCAATATGGCATAAATATAAAGACCCGAAAGTAAGATCTGGTCATAATCCCCAAGGCTCCCGGCAACAAGTCCCATTTGTCAAGCAATGTGAAAGCGGCGAAGAATCTACGATTGATGAATGATAACATGCATAATATTTTCATTCATTTGCTCCTCGAGGCCACGACACATTCCACCTACCCATTATACTAAATGCTTGTTTTCCCAGCGGATTAATCGCGCGTTACGCGACATTAACGTCCCGGGAGCAATAAATCATTATTCTCGGTTGGTTTCCACCCACAAGAAAACAATTTCAATGGGGGTTCTTCGGTTGCTGTGGGTGTGTATGTGTGTATCAGCGAGCAACGATTTTGTTTGAACTCGAGCATAGACAAACAAATGAGCACACACGAGCCGAGCACTTACCAACACAACAAGCTTTCGAGAAAGGATGCGCCATCTCTAAAACACGGCGAGGTGCTTTCTTGCGGTTCATTCCACCTTGCCACATTCACCTACAGTGAGGGGCAAAATAAAGTGTCCAAATTATTTTTTTATCATTTCTTTTATTTTTCTGGTTAAAATTCAACGAAAACACATCGTAATCGTTTTTAAAATATTGTTTGTTATGTTCTATTAAATTTTTTTTAATGTGGCGCTGGTAAAAAAAGAAAGGTTTTCTGATAGAAAAAAAACAGTTAATATTCCAAAAAAACAAATGGGCAAAATAAAGTGTCCAACTCAAAAATCAATACAATTTCGATAAGTTTCCATCGCGAAGCCCCTCGAATTTGTTTGTTTTGTGTATTTTGACGTTTCATAAACAACTGGCTTGGCTCTGGAGTATTCAAACAGGTGTCTACATTCGAATAAGTTGTAAAATATGGAGAACGCATAAATTTCTGGTTCCATTCCGTTGTCCATCCGAAAACTGGTTGTTCGTGATGTGAATAACGGTCAAACGCACCGGGAAGTGGCCAAGCACTACGAAACCAGCAAGACAGCGGTATCAGAAATCATGAAGAAGATTAAAACGTTCCGATCGGTGGTGGATCGCCCGGAAAGAAGACTGAAGCCCAAGACAGATGCCAGAACGGACAAGAAAATCATTCTTGAAGTTAAGAAAAACGCAATAATAACGATCCGGCAGATACAGGAAGAGCTCCAATTTTCGGTATTGCGTCGTACTGTCCGTCGCCGCATCCATGCAAGAGTACCATAGCAAGGTCGATGTGAGAAAGCCTTTCATCAGCCAGGTGAACAAGGCTAAGCGGCTCAAGTTCGCCAAGTAACACGCCGACAAACGGCTCGAGTACTGGAAAATATTGTTGTGGGCCGATGAATCCAAATTCGAGCTATTCAACCGGAAGAAGCGCGATCATATGTGGCGCAAGTCGGGTGAGGAGCTCCGAGACCGCCATATCCAAGGAACAGTCAAGCACGGAGGAGGTAACGTGATGGTGTGGGGGTGCTTTTCTTGGGGTGGGGTGGGCAATTTGGTAAAAATTGACGGAATCATGACAGCTGAGTCCTATTGCAATATCCTGCAGGAGAACATCGAGAGAACATCAAGACGGGCCTCGAAGAGCGCTTCTTTTTACAGCAGGATAACGATTCGAAGCATACGGCCAATCTGACGAAGTCATTTTTCCGTTCCTGCCGCATCAAACCCCTTGAATGGCCCCCACAAAGTCCTGATCTGAACCCCATCGAAAATCTGTGGGCCATCCTCGATGCTCTGATTGATAAGACTGGCGTGACAAATAAAAATACTTATTTTGATCCCACGAGCATGCGTGGGAAGAACTCGACCCACAAACACTTGCACAACCTTGTTGAAAGTATGCCGAAGCGCTTGCAGGAGTTGTTGCAGGCTGAAGGAGACCATACCCATTATTAAATCGTTCTTTTTTTGCTTTTAGTTTGACTTATTTGAAGCTGTACTGATCTGGACACTTTATTTTGCCCCTGTTTTTTTTTTTTAATATAAACTGTTTTTTTTTTCTATCAGCAAAACTTTCTTTTTTTACCAGCGCAATATTAACAAAAAATTAAAAGAACATAATAAACAATATTTTAAAAATGATTACGATGTGTTTTCGTTGAATTTCAACCAGAAAAATAAAAGAAATTGAAAAAAATCAATTGGACACTTTATTTTGCCCCTCCCTGTATGTACATACGATGCATGTTGTTCTTTCCCAGGCTCTTTCCCAGGCACTTTCGTAGGAGTCTTACCTTGATTTTTTTTTCCATAAAATTTCTTACCTTCTAATACGCGAAGAAAACTTTAAATCTGTTGAATGTTCCAAGGAATACAGTAAAATATGTCAATTTTTCGAGTCGAATTTGTATTTTGGATTAAAGTTTTTCAAGCAAGAGCATTGAAAAACTTTTATTTTAATATAAAGCAAATAAATTTAACGTTGGCTCCCATTTGTTTCTTTGATACCTTTTGGGTTATCAAACATCAGTGTTAAAATTTTAGATGTGGTTTAGTTGATTTCTGAATCAGCGCATCGAGTTTTTATTTGGTTTGGAAATTTGAATAGAAAATAATTTTTTGCATTTGGATTCATCCTGTAAATTACGATAAGCTTGAACAAAAGATTTGTTTGATTTATTGCATAATGGACCAGTGATTCTGGTGCCTATGTACAAATGATTAATTTTGGAAGATTTTGGTGTCCTGGACTCAAGTCTTCAGTCTAATTCTGTCTATCAACTATAATTTTGGTTATATGCTGTCAAAAATTTAAAAACGTGTCAATTTCGAGTTCAATTTAAAAATTATGTACAAAAAAACCAACCAAGGAACACAAAACCTAAAATTGATCGTGAGTTAATTGAATAAAATCCCTCAACAAATTCTGATTTATTTTAGTGGTGGTACTATTCAAATTGATAGTACTTACTTTGTATGAGTAATTTACCATGACTCACCTAACCTCAATTCTTACACGTGTTTGAATCAAGGTTGCCGAAAAAAATTCTGTGTTTTTGACAAAAAAAATTGTCGAATTCTGTGATTTCAACCTAAAATTCTGTGACGGTTTTCTGTGATGCTAGTTTCACGAAATTCATTGCAGAATTCATGTGAAACATCAACAAATTGATAAATACTTACAGTTTTGATAGGAAAAAATCATTTGACATTACCTTGTTTTCATATTTTTATGATATACAGTCAAAAATAAAAAGTCAAAAGTGACATAAAAATTTCTAATTTTGGAAATCTGTACAAAATTGAGAAAATCTGTGAATTCTGTGAAAATTCTAAAAATTCTGTGTTCTGTGACACAGATTCTGTGACAAAATTTTGCTTAAAATTCTGTGATAATACAGATTTTTCTGTGATTTCGGCAACCTTGGTTTGAATCTAAGCTTATACTCTCGCCTTGCGGTCGACTCGATGCCGTGTTTCTCGTTGTCATCGAGCGAGACCTTCTCGCTTGCAGCTTCAGCAGACTTGTAGATTCCGGTATAACCATGGACCTCTTCGCCTCCCCTGCTTCTGAGCTTCCCGATTCGGTCTTGGACACACGATTTCGCTTGGCTTTACCAGTTGGCTCGGTACGCACGAGCAACTGCTTCACTCCACTCGATCCGGGTTCTGGGATGTTTTCAGCTCCACTCGTTAATGCCGGGAAAGCTACATCATCTACTGGCGCGGGAACTTGTTGTTGGTTTACTCTTCCACTCTCGATACCTGTTACGGGATGAGCATACGATGCCAACCTCGCATTAACCGTTGTCCGGGCTGGACAATTCGCCTTCAAATGCTCGTTGGACCCGCATTTGAAGCATTTGTTCACTATGCCCTCATGGTACACCCTCGCTTTAACATGTTGAACGTACACCTGTGCCGGGATCTCTTCACGCAGCTCCATGTGCAAACCACGGACGCCATTCCAGATTGGGACCCCAACTCTGCCGGATAGCGTTCTCTCACAATCTGTTGAATGTTGCCGTATCGGGAAAATACAGCCGACACCAGCTTGTCGTCCAGTTCTGGAGGCAACCCAAAAACACGGACATATTTGAAGATTCAATTTGCCTCTGAAGTTCCCACCGCAATTTTGGTTCCATCCGAATAAACAAATTCAACGCATGGTCCTAGCTTCAGTAAGGCGTCCTTCATTAACTTGTCTGATTTAAACTTAACAAACAGACAATAATCCTCACGGTACATCGCTGAGAGGCCATCGGGCTTCCACCCTTGTTGTTTAAAAAGTTCAAAAATTTCCTCGTTCGAAGGATTTCTTGTATTTGGTTCGAAACGCAACTTCAAAGTGTTTTCTCGCACAACCTTCTTTTCCATTTTGATAAAAAAAATAGCACGTTTTCCTCAGAAAAATAAGTGTCTCGCAAACAATGAACAACCTTGAAAACGATTTCACAATCCAAAATATGCACAAAGGAGAAATACGTCTGCACAGTATGAAGTCTGAAAATGAACTGTGTGGTTTGAAACAAGTAAATATTTTTTATTCTTATACCGCCTCACATACACACGCACAGCGTTGGCAGAGCAGATCATTTTATTCAAGTATATCTTTGCTGGTAGCCTGACGTTTGGCCGGTGATTGTTTCCTTCCTCCTTTGTCGATAGACTATAGTGATGAGATAGAGAGGGACGTGAAAACGTTTTTATTTTGCTTCTTTCAGTCATATGCAATGCGGTTGCGCTGTGAGGTTAATGCTGGTAATCGTGTCCTTGACCATCGCGTTTACATGTTATGCCAATTACGTGGAAATGTCGGGAACTCATGTTTGGGGTGATAGAGCCACAGTCTTTGAGTTTATCTGTGAATAACGTTTCAAATTATGCATTAAATGTTTCTTAAATGCAACTTGGTTTAAAACTTTAAATAAAATTCCAATTTTTTTTGCAAAATTGGAAAAAATGAAAACGTTC
This sequence comes from Uranotaenia lowii, assembly GCF_029784155.1. Taxonomy (NCBI): domain Eukaryota; kingdom Metazoa; phylum Arthropoda; class Insecta; order Diptera; family Culicidae; genus Uranotaenia; species Uranotaenia lowii. Next base: position 91,787,297 of record NC_073692.1, read on the forward strand.
AAAAAACAAAATACATAAAATTACAAATGAATGACAAACAAAAGACAAAAGTAGATCCAAATGAATATCTGTTCATCAATGTTGATTTTTGAATGAAAATTGGTTATGGTTAACAGAGATTCTTGACTGCATAAAAAAAAACAAAAAAAAAGGTATGGAACGTGTGAGAACATAAAATTTGATCTAATGCATGGATCACTCCAAATCTGGACGCATTAAAAGGGGTCTATCTCGGAGCTATGTAAACGAAATAAAAATGTTTTGTGCTCAAATTGTAGGCTTTTTAATGAACTTTTAAGGAAAAATAATAAAAAAATTATTCCGATTTTGTTTTGATGAAATTTCGTATTTTTCGTCGAGAACCACTCATCTAAGTTTGGACACCCTATTCACTGACCTCAGCGGTCATTCACTGCCCTCAGCGGCCATTTTGTTCCACAATCTCTTCATCTCTGTTGCATCCCGAGTCGTCCTACCATTCTTTTTCATCTTCTGATTAAAAATTGCCTAAAATTCTTCGATAGGGCTGAATTGAGGGCAGTTGGGTGGGTTGACGTCCTTTTCGACAAAATCCTCCAGTTGGTCCGATACCACTGTAGTACCTCTTTGCTGTAGTGGCAGCTATCCAAATCTAGCGAAAACTTTACTGGTTCTTTGTGAGATCTAATATAAGGAAAAAAACATTTTTCGGGCCCTCCTCCTTGTACATTTCAGAGTCCATGGTTTTGTTTTTCACAAAAACCGGGGTTTTTCGACCGCAGCTCCAAATATCTTGCCAGGTCAAACACTTTTCTGCATAGTCATTTGCAAAAACGAATTTGAACTTGATGGGGACATCACTCCGACCAGTGGTTTTGTAAAATTTTTGGTCAGGAAGCCTTCCAAAATCAGATTTTGCGATTTTTTGAACCAGACCACATCGGGCTTTTGAACGTGGGTGTCCAAAATTAATTTTCGTCTCGCGGCTTCTATAAGTGTAACTTTTTTGGAACAAAACGAATCGTAATGAAATTTTCAGCACTAATAGAGGAAACATTTCCAAACAAGGTTCTGTCAAAAAATTCCAGATCCGACATCTTGGAACGCTATGGTATAATAAACAGTGCGTCCAGATTTCTGATGGTCCATGCTTTATTCCATACAAGGCTCCAAGGACTAGTTTTCAGTTTTTCCCACGTGTAAAGTTTATCCCACGCACATATGATGATTTACAGTTATTGATACACGAACTCCAATAAGGTTTTTCGTGTGTACAAACCATGTCTTTACATTTCAGCCAATGTAGTCAATATAGAAAATTAACCTCGTGAATACTGGTTAATATCGCGCATAAATGAGTAAGGGTAAATTTTTAAAATAAAAAACCTGCGAAGGAATAACTTTGACAAAAAAATTTAATGAGACTATAAAAGCAGAAATCTCAAAAAATAAAGAAAATGAAAAAAAATAAGTGAAATTTTGGCAAGCAAATTCAAAATAAGGGGCCTTTAATTTTTTTTTTTTTGAATGATTGAATTGGTAAATCTATGAAAAAAATTTATGAAAAACTTATTTACACCCTCAAAAGTGTATTTTTAAATTTGGAAACATGAGTTGGTTATTTGAAAAAGTGTGGTTGTACCATAAAATTGGAAAATTTTTAGTTAGAAAGAAACGAAAAGAGTGAATCAAAAAAAAATAGATAGATGAAAAAATTACCAGCTTTAAGGAAAAATGTTGATAAATTGAAAAAAGATAGTCCCAGAAAAAATTTTAAGTAAAAAAATGAAAAATTATTGAGAGAAGTAGCAATGACATAAAGTTTGAGTTTTGGTAAAATAAAGCTTTGAAAAAAAAAACTAGGCTTTGAAATGAGATCAAAAGAATTCTTATATGTAATAAGATGGCAAAGATATGGCTGATCAAAATATTCATGTTTTTGAGGGGGTGATCCCAAACTGAAATTTTAAAAATTTGGTGAGTGGCTATGCAAAAGCAACTTCTAGAAAAAACTAAACACGGTCAGGCATTGTTAAAAGCTGATGGAAGAAAAGGGGCAAATTAAAATTTGTTCATTTTTTATATGGAATATATGAAAAGGTGTCAATTTTTTATCAAAGAAGATGGGGCAAAAATGTATGAATCTTGGTTAGTGTACAGGGATGTGTAATACACGGTTCAGAAAATCGTGACGAGACAAAAACAAATCACCACGAGATCGAAAAAAATCTACCGTGGAAGAAAAAAAGTTTTGCAACCAATGAGTTATTGCGACACCGAAAATGTCATGCCAATTTTCTTATAATTTGAGGAATCAAACCAAAATTTTAAGGTAGTTTTATACAGATATTTTCTTTAAAAACACAAAAAAAGTTAATCGATGGAGCCTTGAGTATAAAATTGAACGATTTTTTGCTTGATGTCCTCCATCAAAGTCTTAACAGTGTCAACCAGTAACAGTTTCTCAGTTTTTTTTCTCATTTTCTTAATATGTCCTTCTCGTCTTTGACTGTCTTCTTGCTCTTCCGAAGTTCCCGTTTCATTATTGCCCAGTAATGCTCCAACTGGCGCAGCTCCGGACAGTTTGGCGGGTTCATGTCCTTTGGAACAAAATGGACTGAATTTGCCTCATACCACTCCAGGACAATTTTAGAATAGTGACATGATGCCAAATGTGGTCAAAATAGCGAAGCTTCGTCGTGCTGATGCAAGAACGGCAAAAGGCGCTTCTCGAGGAATTCAAATTTGTAGATCTCGCCATTTACTATGCCCTTTGTCACGGAAGGCTCACGCCTCAGTCCGCAAAAGCAGATGGCCTGCGAAACGAGATATTTGGAGGCGAATTCCGAAAAAAAAATCTTAAATTTGTCATTCACAAAGAGCTTGCTCTTACCGGTGAAAAACTCCAACTCCGGAATTTGCTGAAAATCGGCTCTTATATACGTTTCGTCGTCCATCATACAGCAGCCATATTTTGTCAGTATCTTCTCCTGGAGCTTCCGTTCCTAAATTTTAGCCGTCGATTGTTGGCGCTCATCGCGGTTTGGGATGTTCTGTACCTTGTACATTGCCGGCCAAAAGTTTATTAACATTTTGTCAAGTACGTTCAAAGAAGGTTTTGCTCACGATCTCTTGAATGAGATCAAAATAATTTCAATATGTAATCAGATGGCTGAGATATGGCCGATCAAGATAGTCATGTTTTTGAGGGGGTGATCCCAAACTTTTGGCCGGCAATGTATGTGTGTTGTCCAGCTCTCTTCTTTGCATTCTGGACGTTGCTCTGTGACATGCCGATCATTTTAGCCAAATCACGGCTTGAGACGTTGGGATTTGCTTTAATCATTCGTTTCATTTTTCCCTCCGCCTTTTCGTTCTCCGGTTCCGGTTTCTTCCAGCTTCTTTGCCGTGATCCAACGTCAACCGCTCCTGCAACCGCTTCAACACTCTGAAGACGGTTGAATGCAGAATGCTCAACATTTTTCCCAACTGCCGGTGCGCAAGGTCAGGAAATCCCAGATGTTTAGAAAGAATTAGTTCTCTCGACTCGCCTTGGTTAACCTCCATTTTCGTTGAATCAAAAACACGACTTTGAGATTTACAGCATGTAAACAATACACATCAATGAGAAAGTGTGCAGAATTTGGTTGATTTTTACCCAATGGTAAAAATGTTAATGTTAAAAATGTAAATCCTTGATTATGTTGGGTATTTTGTCTATAATGCCGCAGACACCAGATACTTTCAAGATCAATGAGTACATATATTTCACTTAGGGGAATTGTGCAGTTGTCTCTCTTTGTCAGCCAATATGTAACTTTCAAAGCTTTCATTTGAGAAATATGTAACTTTTGGTTGCTTGGGCATTCTTAACGGGCGGATAATCAGTTTGCCCCACATAGATGTTTATTATATACATACAACGAGATTGTTTTTTACCAAGTTGCTTCAATTCGTTCAAAATTTGATGTTATTTTCAAAATTTCCATTTTTTATAAACCTGAAAATTCTCAATGCTCAAAGTCATAGTCAATGTATCTCCTGTCAAAAGTTGACTTTCGGCATATTTTTGAAGTTTTTCCTATTCTTGCAGTCGATTCGTGCAATTACGAGGTTTCACACTTCCAATAATCAGACCATTGTCGCAGCAAGTGACACATCATTTAAAAAAAAGCATCTCGCTCACTGCAATTGCTGCACTTATCATTGGAAATAAAAAGTAGCAAAATGAAAAGTTCTGCTTGGTTTCCTTCAAATGCGAGCAAATCTCTTTGATGCTGTTTGAGATCTAGTTTTAGTTTTCCAATTCTCCCGGGCCTTTTGTATGTGAAGTTCTGCTAGAGTCAGTGGAAGGAAGTGCAAGAAAAAAACACGACACTGTTATGATATACCAGTTTTAAATCCTCTCTTTGGTGTTGCTGTTGTTGTTGTTGTTGTTCTAGTTTTAAGCTTCTATTCTTCGTTTTCTACCAGCTGAGTGATCTTCGACCGAGCGAATGCATAAAGAGTTGGTAGGTTATAGGAAAAGCTCATCTTTGCGTCGTCGTTGTCGGAGCCCCGATCCCGAAAGCACTTTGCCCTCCCCCTGAGCTCCTGATGTGACATAATCATTGTTGTGCCTGGAAGTTTCCGTTTCACTGGCAGACCGACCGATGAACAACGACGACGACAACAAAAGGAAAAAGTTAGTCATCATCATAACTGGTTAGTTTTCCCTCCTGGCTCCTGATCCGACCTCCAGACTCTGTCTCTCTCTCTCTTTTCCGGGGACTTTCTGCTCGAGAACGAGTGTCTTGCCTCGACTCGACTCGACTGGCCTAAGCCACTACTCTTGTTATCCCTTTTTTCTGCCCGTGTAGGCAGATAAATCTGCTCTAAGAAGATAAGCACAAATTTTCCACTTTGAAGTGAGATCAGCTTTTTCGGTTGCTGCCGCGCTGCCGTTTGTTTGTCTGCAATTGTGAAGACCGAGTTTGTTGTTGTTATTCACCGGCAGACCTGAACTGTTTGGCGGAGGATACATAAACATGATTTTTTTTTCTTTTGACTCGTAAGCTCAGAGCAGACTTTCAAATGTGAAATCTTGTGCTATTTGAAACTTTAGCTTGACAGAAA